>NW_021620768.1:848115-868480 GCF_004785775.1 Grammomys surdaster | reverse complement strand
GAAGGAGGGAGGGAGGGAGGAGGGAGGGAGGGAGAGAGATGATCCAATGTAACCAGATTCTTACAAGAACAGAGCATTTAGACATTACGGGGGGGAGGGGAAGGGGGAGAGTGGGGGAGGGCACAGGAGAGGGAGAGGGAGAGAGGGAGAGAGGGAGAGAGGGAGAAAGGGAGAGAGGGAGAAAGGGAGAGAAGGAGAAAGAGAGGCAAGCACCTACAAGGTAGGGAGGGAAACTTCAGAGGAAACCAGCCCTGCCAACACCCTGATCTTGGACTTCTAGTCATCAGAATTGTAAGATAAATTCTTACTGTTTGAGTTTCCTGGTCAGTGGTACTTTGTGGTGGTGGCCTTATGGGCTGATTTACTTTCTTGATCTTCAGTGTTGTCATGGGAGCTTGGAGGTATTACAGATATCTCGCAGAAGGCCAGGAGAATTTTAGAGGTGCTAACCTAGAACTATGACATCACCACACCAACCCTGGATCCATCTACCTTCAGGCTTCTTGTGAGAAGACCCCACCTCCACCTCCTGTTCTCAGCTGCTGTACTCTGGGAGTTAATATCAATGTCCTACTTGATACAGAGCAAGCACGGGACGGGGCGAGGGCACGGCAATACTATGAAGAATCAAGAAGGCGCGCCCGGATGAAACGTATACTTGGGTTTTAGAGACATGCTGAAAGCAAAGGCTAGATAAAGAGTGTTTTAGTCAGAGGCCACTAGATTCAGGGGAGAAGCTTACAAGCCTTGACATAGCAGAAGCCCCTGTATAGAGCAGAGAATGGCAAGACAGACCGACTGAGGAGGGAGTGGCGGGTCAGGTGTTGGGTGCTAGAGTGAGTAACTGGGTCTTGGTGCCTACAGAAATGATATGAGCAGAAGATACATTTAAGGGGTCAAAATTGAAGGCTGAGACCCAGCTAAGAGCGTGATGAGCATGGGGAGGTAGAGAGATGAGGAGAGAATCCAGTAAAATGGAGACGGAAATGCTGGCAGAGCTCAGGAAGCCCCACACCCTGGCCACACATCAGTACCCAGCCAGTGATGGTTAGGGGTTAGTGGTAAATGGTGGGACTTTATAAAATATGTGATACCAGAAAGCTGAACTTTATCCCAAATGTCAAACTTGGTTTTCTATTTTTAATATAAAAAGTATTAACTACTTCCTTATTTTTTTAACAGTTTGCTAGACAGAGACCTGTCTTCTTGATGAGTCATGGTCACTGATATGAAAGGTGGGTATCGTGGAGTAAAGGGTCAAGGCACAGTATGGGGAACATCATGAGAAACTTTACTGGACATTCTAAGAGCAGGGTCGCTCCAAGCCTCAGACTAACTCACCTGTGTGGTCATGGCAAAACCATGAAGCCTCTGAGAGTTTGTTTTCTGCTTGGGTACCTACTTCCCAGCCTCCTGTAGAGATATGATGTAATGTGTGCGTGGGCTTGATAAAGCACCAGTCACTGTATGCTGAGGTATTTTAATACTTCCTCATAATGGAGTTACAGACAGCGTCTATCTGATGTCACTATTCTCCGCTCCTAGGCTGCTTGCCTTTCTCTCCAGGAAGGTTTCACCTGTCTAACCTTGCTCCTGAGGCCCTTGATTAGACCACAGGTCAAACCTCTGAAGTAGTCTATTCAATACAGTCCAGCCAGGCTCCTTGCAGAGCCCCGGGGCGGGGGATTGGGGGAGAAACCTGGCTTTGGTTCAATCTTTGTCAGCTATTTTTGGTTTTCAAAGGTCCTTTTCACTTCCGGATTTGCTGCTGCATTCCACAGAACTGAAATAGTCAGAGTCTAACTTCCAGTTAAGCGGGTGTAGGTGTGGCGACTGTTCACGTTATCAGAAGGACTGGGCAGTTTTCACTCCTCTGCTTAGGTCTCTATATCTCTCTGTAAGCAGTGTTCAGTGATAACATGTTCTGATTTACCCTTACCATTAAGCTAACCTGAATACTACAATGCATGCCCTGGCATAGATGAAATTAAAACACCTCGACTGTAACTTTTTTCTTTTGTGACGTTGGTGACAGATGATCAAGGCCCGTAGGATGATCAAGGGCTGAGGCTGGTAGAGGGGTCGAGGAGATGGTGTCGTGCAGAGTGTGCTCTAGACCACAGGCTAGATGTTGAGTTATTCAGTGAGAATAATACCTGAGCTCTGTCCAGGCTGAGCGAGGTCTGGGACAGACAGAAGTGTCTGGGAGTGGAGTGAGTTCCTCTGGGGGGAACTTTAGACAGGTTCCAAACTTCAGTCTTTACCTCAGAAAACTCTCTCTGGCTTCCTTTATCCTAGGGATACACCCTCCCCCTTTGTTCTCATACCCAAGAGTACTACATATGAGGCATTAGGTTTGCCTCTTTTGATAGGAGGAATCTGCTCTCTTTCTGATTTTTGGCTGGCCCGTGACTGAGCTGATAAATGAATGCATCAGAAGTCAAGTGTGAGGCCCTGGCTGAGCCTTTGGGATAATTTTCAGCTTCCATCTGAGCTGACATTTAAGAAGCCTAGAATCCCTGTTAGAGAAAACATGTCTTAAGACCTCAAGACTACCACATGGAAAGGAAGAGTTACCCAGATGATTCCAGTCTTTCATCTCAGGAGAAATGTAGGTATATTAAAGTCAGTTTGAGTTGTCCATCCTGCTTGATCTACAAGCTGGAGATCATTGGGAAACTTTAGCCAATGCGTATGGGGCAGAAGCATCACTTAGCCGAGCCCAATCCAAATGCCAGACTTACAAAGTCATAAGATATAGTCGACTACTATTATTTTAAGTCCCCTAAATCTGGGGGGAGGGGTGCCCTATTATAATACCATAGGTAACAACAAAATATGGAAAAATAGATTCTTACAATATTTTTTGTGGGTACAGGAAACTTCAGAACAAGGAGGGCTTCCTCTGGTCCCTATCAAAAGAGTCTCAGGCAATTACTGGAGTAGGGAATATAGCCACTCATGCTGCTACTGATTAAAGGCCTTGACTGGAGAGAGACAAGTAGCTGAACTCATTTAATTTCCATAAGAGTAGATGCTACTACTCAAGCTATTGCACAGGAAACAATTCACAGCAACACTGGAGAGATGCCCTCTGCTCTTCTTACCCTGAGTATGGATGAGCTTGGAAAGGACTTGAGGTGAAAGACTGGACATGAAGGCAGAGGAGGCTCTGCGATGTGTCAGTTTGCACAGGACTGGCTCAACTTTCTTTCAGTGGTAAGTAGGCAAACAAAAGATACCATGATTGGAGGTCAACTTGATCAAAATACATTGTGCACACGTATGCAGTTGTAAAACAACATATTTGGGCCTGGAGAGGTGGCTCCGTGGCTAAGAGCATTTATAGCTCTTTTGAGGAGCTGAGTTCACTTCCTAGCACCCAGATTGCAACTGCCTGTAATTCCAATTCCAGGGGATCTCTGGCCTCCAAAGGCACCTGTACACATGTCTGCAACACCTCTTCCCAAACATATAATTTAAAAAATATTAAAAAAAAACCATTGTGGACATAAGTGAACTTGTAATGAAAACAAACATATATATATGTATGTATATATATATAAACTATATTATATATGTATATAATTGTAAGACAAAACATGTTCTGGAGTGGCTGCTGCATGAGTGTTCTGTATTCATACACCATATCAAACACTGAGGTCAGGGCACATCAGAGAAACTGAGTCACAGAGCAGTTCCTTGTCATATCATCGAAGTAGAGCTTGCTGTTCAGACACTGGCTCTAAATGAGTGATCACTTCTGACATTCTGGAGGACAGAACATGTGGAAGTTAGATCATGTAGAGTTCTCTGGAGTTCTCTAGCATTTCAGGCTTTGAATCTGACTTGTTATCTTCTATCACATTCTCAGAGGAAAGGAGAGGCATGCTATTCTGCTGTCTTTGGCAAAGGTGGACACTGGGCACCGAGAAGGGGCTGGCAAATAGCTCACAGTTCAGAAGGTTTTCTGGTGTGGTGGGGAGACTTCCAAATAGGTCAGGTGTCTGGCCTTCAGCACTTAGACTCACGATAGGGGTAGGGCAGCTGCTTCCTCTAAGTGGGTGGGGAAAGTCAGCAAGCCATGACTAAGCAGGGTCCTGAGCAATTGCAGTGTGATGCTACTTCATAAAAAAGGAGCTGAGGAAAAGGTGCCACCGGTCACGGAAGGCCTCTGAGAGGAGGTGACAGGCATGGGGAGAGGAGGAGGGAGAACAAACACTTGAGGTTTCAGAAGTAGAGATAAGAAAAGATAAGACCGGATAAGAGAGGAGCCACTGAGCAGGCAGGAGAGGGAGGGCAGTGAACATGGAGGAAGCACACTCTCAGCACTTCTTCCTTCTCTGCACCTCTGGAACACTCTGCAGCACTGGGTTACCCTCTGGTAAAAAGGCAGCCTTCCCAGCATCCTCCAGCCCGATCTGCCTTTGCAACTCCCCTGTGCAAAGTGGTCTCAGCACTAATGATCCTGGCGCTCCCAGCAGGCACAGTTTGCCACGGCACCGCACAACCATGGCACTTTATACACCCACTTTCCCTTTTGCCTGCCAGGAAACACTGAGGAGACACAAAGTGAAAAGGTGAGCTCTTTGTTCAAAATCCTTTAAGACACTGCACGCAGGTTACCAGCCTGGGAGGGTAGGTCCGATGCTTGGCTACTTCAGGAAGGGCTTTGGTGATTGGCAGCTCCATTGTATACTCTCTCCTTCCTGCCAGTTAATCCACCCCCTCCCCCATTTAGGGAAGGAGGAAGGTTTTGTGGAGGGGAAAGTAAAGCTGTCCTCGAATTGATTTCCTCTGAGGGCTTCAGCTCCCAGGCTGACTCCAGATGGGGCCGAGGCGATGTTGGAATTAGAGCAGGCATAGACAGGAGGTGTGGACAGGTGGAGTGGACAGGAGGTGTGGACAGGTGGAGTGACCATGGCTTCTTGGCTCTCTTAGAGAAATGCTGTTTTCTTCTCTCTTCTCCTACAGAGCACTGTGTGATGGCACTCTACTATTTGATGAGGGGACAAGCAGAAGAGGTAAAGGGAATCTCAAGATTCTTGCCCCTAAAGGAATTTGGCATTCTGATGAGGGATAAATAAATAAAATGGAAGAAAAAGATATGTATTATAATAATATATAATATTATATATAATAATATATATATATAATATAATATATATAATTATATAATGATTATAATTATTATATATAATCACATTGTCAAATGTTATCAAGTCTCAAAATAGACGTGATCAATGTTGTTTGGGTGTATATTGTCAGGAGGAGAACACAGGGATGAATTGAATGAGTCCACACGCAGGGGCTCACTAGACAGGTGTATTTGGTGTGCTTTGGTGGGGCACGGAATAGCAGCTAGGAATTGGAAAGGGGAGGTGTGTCAACAAACCAAGAGGGAGACAAGAAGGATCCAAAAGGTGACCAGACTGGGTATGGGTGGGTGACTGATCACAGACATGGGGACTCTGAAGTTAGACCTCCTCAAGCTTGAGTCTGGCTACACAGGGAACAACCTGCAGGACCCTGGTCACTGCCTAACCTTTCAGGGTCTCATTCTCCCTCTTAATGTTTGTAGCTGGCATTCAGGATTGCTTTAAGGCTTAGATATAAGCAAAACAGAATCAGGCATAGATGAGCCAGGTACAGTGTTAAGCTCCAGGCCAATCTGGGCTACAAGAGACCCTGAAGCCTTGTCTCAAAGAACAAAACAGGGGCTAGAAAGATGACTCACCAGTTAAGAGCATTATTTGTCCTTTCAGAGGACCCAGGTTCTATTCCCAGCACTCATATGATCATTTATAGCCACCTGTAATTTCAGTCCCAGGGGATCCAATGCCCTCTTCCAGCCTCTGTGGGCACCAAGCATGCATATGTGCACGGACATACGTGCAGACAAAACACGCCCCCACACATAAAGCAAAACAGAGCTAGAGTGAGCTACTACTGCAGTTATTTTGAAGATGGAGTTGCCTGGCTGAGGAAGCACAGTCTTGTATCAACTCTGTCTCTAGTACTTACAGCTGGGCCAGTTTGGACAATGTATTTACCCTCCCAAGTGTTAGTTTCTTCTGAAAATAGAGACAGTAATGTCAACTTTCAGGTAGGGAGTTGGGGTTGCAAGAATTGAATGGCACAGTCCACACGAGGTGCCCAGGGCAGGGCTTGGTATATAATGAGAGCTAATAGTGCTAGCAATGATAGCTAATCCTCCCTAACCCTACAGGATGGGGCGGGGGTACACTTGTGCAAGACCATTCAGACAGCAGCCAGAGCGCCAGCCCTGCATCCCTTCAGGAAGGACAGACAGAAACAGTGCAGACTGCACTGCTTAGCCCCAAATTAGAGCTCCCATTATCACCACTGAAACCCTTTGTGCTCCTGGCAAAGTGCTTTCTCCTGCACTGTGGTAATTCCCTCCAAGGGTAAGGCTGGTGTCTTACTCATCTCTCCAGAGCTGGCACCCCACGCCAGCTGATCCCTGGAAGGTGTAGAGAGGAGTGACTAGTGGTGAGGCTATAGGGGCCAGAGGGGCTTGCTGTCCACCTGTACTGGGTGTCACAGGTAATACTGAGGCTTCGAGACTGGGTTTTGCCAGGAAGAGAGAAAGAGGGAGATGGGTTCAGATGGGTTCAGTGGGGGAGATGGAGCCAGGATTCCAAACTGAGAAAGGAAGTTCCTCAGTCCCTTACCCATGAACTGGCTTATGACCCAAGGTCCAGGTCCCTGTCCTGGACTCACTTGTAATGGGAGAGGCCTGTAACACCCAGGAAGCCACAGTTCAGAACACTTACCCAGCTCCCTGGGAAGGCCAAGCAATGATAGGGTTGGCTGTGTTGGTGAGGATGAGGAGGTGGGGAAGGGTCAGGCTATTCCTGGAAGAGATGGCAGCCAGGCTTTGGCCAGGAAGGGCAGTAACTGCCAAGCAGCGGGGCAATGGGGCAGAAGGCTGCTGCCCTTAGTTGGGCTCACAGTCCACTGATGCATCTTAGGAACACGTGAGAAAGCCAATCCCAGCTGTCGGGAGGGCCCAGACCTAATCTGTACTGGGAAAAGGATAAAGAATAGCAGTCACATGCCCAGGGCCGTTCCTTAGCCTCTCTGCTGGGGGACTTCAATGTGGATGACACTCACTCCCCTTCCTTCCTACTCCAGGAGGGATCAGCTCCCAGTGGGAGGAGCGAGGGAGCTTCCTGCCTGACTGTTCCCTCATCTCAGCCAGTCTGGATCTTTTTCCTCAATAGGCATCATTCTCTCTTCAGAGTCACACCAGACTCTCTGTGTTTCCCAGCCACCTTCCTCTACCCGCCTGAGCAGCTCTCGTGGTCCCTCCTGAGGTGGCTGGCAGTGATAAACCCTGATAAGAACCAGGAGTGAAGGAGGCCAGCTCTCTTCATCGTGGGTTTCCTTCCCCCTTGGTTCCTATAATCCCCAGAACCCATATCTCCCAGTGCCCTTCCCTGCCAACCCTTCTGCACTAACCCTCCCTGCCTTCAGGACCTGGGCTCTGGGTGGGGAGGCACAGCTCAGCTTCTGGGATTTCCCCAGCCCGCAGTAGCAGGAAGTCTGAGTTGGGAGAGGGAAAGCCTGACTCTTGGCTGCTGTCCAGTTACTAAGCAAGACCAAAGTTCAGGGGAGAGGCCTGTTTCCCTGGTCAGCTGGGGACACACGCTGACCTCTACTTATCTGGACTTGTGGACTTTGGTCCCTGAGGCTGGAGGACAAGGCCAAGTTCAGGGGAAGGAAATAGAGAAAAATGGAGCTGGAGGGCGACAGGAGCGACTAATCCACTTTCTGTTTCCCAGACCTTGCTTTTGCTGGTCCTGCTCCCGGTCCATGCTATGGTTGACTTTCCTGAGCTGAACACCCGTTGTCAGCCGAGATCCTGGGGCTGGTAAGGAGACATGAGCATTCCATCCTCCATGCTTACAGAAATTCCAGTTGTAGTCCTAGAGAAACTAGGTTTGTGGGCATAATCCACATGTGGCCTGATCCTGACATACCATGGGCAGGAAGGAGGATATCTGGAAACCGATTTGTTCTGGTGCCGTGTTTCTCCTTGGTGGGGCTGCATTGGAAGGAATGACCCTGTTAATAGGGTGGTAGAGGAAGAGCCTCTTCTTCCAGGACTCTTACTTAATCTCTCAGTCTCCTTTCTTACCCATGCCTCACTTAGTTCTCTGGCTCCAAATGAGCCCCTGGGGACCTCCAGCAGCAAACGCAGCAGGGGACGAGCAAGAGCCAGCGCTAGCCCTTGGGGAAGATGAAGCAGAAAACACTGGTGACAGCGCACATTCTCTGTCCCATCAGCCAACCATGCCACCTTCTAGGCCGCCTACTCTCTAAATCTCTTCTTAGAGGGTAGGCTTTTCTAGCGTCTGTACCAGAGCAGAGGTAAGAATGATGCAAAGAGGGAGAATAAGTATGAGGGAACGAAACCCTGGGTGGGCTGGAGTCAGGATCTCTAGAAAAAAAGCAGTTGTTAGAAGAGGAATGCATATCCCCGAGCCATTACCGCCCTCTAGTGGAATATTCTGCACGCTAGGCCTCTAGCCCCGTGATTGGGAAGTGGACTGCTTGCCCCTCCGGGACTCTGTACAGCCGATGGAGGAAGGTGGAGACACCCCGTGATACGTGTAGGTAACTTATAAACAGAAGATGTGGCCAGAGAATGTTCCGGCTTACTGGCAGTCATCGAAGTGACTGCATATCGCAGTGCCGTCGTCTCTATCTAACTCTAAAAGCATTCACACCAAGTGCCTCAGCGGACACCTGGGGATATATCTAGAAATAACCCTAAGGAGGAAGATTAAAATCTCAGAAACACTCTACTTATCCACAATCCATCTTAAAGGCCTTCTGGGTTGTGAAAAAGAACACAGTGCATGAAACTAAAGGTACAGTGTAGCCCCATGGACCATAGTCAAGTCAGGCCACTGCCACAGGATATGCATGCCCTAAACCTCACCCCAATAACCACTTTTTCTAGAGTTTGACCCCTCAGAATGCAACCATGACAGCTTAGCTTGGGTCTACACACGGGTCTACACACGGACAGATTGGGTCTACACACGGACAGTCTTTTTTTTTTTTCCCTTGTTCTCTTCACTCAGTACCACAGGACTCTCTCACTGTCCTAGGCCTGGCAGAAAGGAAGATATTCTAAAATGATACTTGTGTCTTTCAGTCTGACTGTCCTATCAGATGACTGGAATGAGGGACACTAAAGAATTAGGAGCTTCCCCAGGTATCTCATGCTGGGACAAATAAAAGCCTCTGGACTTTGAAGGGAACTTGGCTCCCCTAGAAAGAGATTTCATACAGTTCTAACAAACCTGTCAGACCATCTTAAAAAATGACACTGAATGAAGCCTGGACAGTACAGGTCAGAGATGGGCAGACCCACACCTTGACCGTGCCTGTTTTGATGTTCCTATTCTTGGCCCTCTACTTAAAATTTAAGTTTATTTCAGGACAGACAGACTCGAGAGGGTTCCTTAGATCTCTTTCTTTCCAGTGTAGCCACAATGGACAACCCCCTTTCTGCTCTTCTAGTTGACATGTCGCGGACGATGGCTGGACCTGCCTTGGGCACAAGCCAGGACTCTCAAGCTTGATCACACCATCAGTCTTGTCCTGTTGCTGTAGACTGGGTAGCTAGAGGGAGAGGACTGAGTGACTGTGGTCACATGGGTTGCATATTCAGTGGGCCATCGGCATGAACACAGAGCTCCTTCCTTCCTCTGTCTCATGGACACTGGACAGCTCCCTCAGGATCCTTCCTGCTCTATGTAGCATCTGTCACCTCTCTTCCTGCTCCCGAGCAGTCCTGTCACAGCCTTTCCATTCCTCGGAACCTCAAAGTCAGAGTCTAGTCTTACTGTATTATTCTCTCTCCTGTCCACAGTTTGGCCTGCTGGTGAGGTCTACTTAAGACTTTCTTCCCTAACAAGGACAAAGCGACCCCCCTCTGTCACCCCTCACTTCTCATTGAGGTCCCATCGCAAGGCATTAGCACCTCCTCTTCTCTCCCCCATTTCTTTCTCCACCCTCCCTGTGGGTATCATGGAGTTTGAAGAAACAATTAGAATCTTCAATAATTTTGTGCTCTGCTTGTCTTTCTAAATTACATGTATATAACACAATCTGATTATTCTCAATCCCCCCACCCTCTACTACGTGCGTCCCTTCCACTCCACCAACTTCACCTTCCTGTCAAGAATTTCCCTTCCCACTTTCAAGTCATTTTTGTTCTGTTTTGTGACCCACTGAGTTCAGTGAGGGCTGCCCCTGTGAACACAGATGTAGCTATTTACTAGAGCATGGCCACCACTACCTACAATGACTTCTCCTTCCCACAGCAGTTAATGGTTCCCTGGAGGAGGAACAAGGCTCCCCATATATCACTGGGTGTCGCACAGACCCAGCGCAGACAGTCTCAGCTGCTGTGAGTTTGTGATTGCAACAGCTGTGTCAGGTCCAGAAGATAGTGTTTCACAGGCCTCCCCCCTGGCTCTTACGTTCTTTCTGCATCCTCCCTAGTTATGTTCCCTGAACACTGGGTGGGATGATATACACGTTCTATTCAATGTTGAGCACTCAATAGTCACTAATTCTTTAAGAAGCCATGTGCTCTTGCATTAACTGCTATTCCCTGTTAAAAGCAGCTTATCTAATCAAGGTTGAGACTGGTACATGCCAGGAGGTTGTTTGACAAAATGTCCATTTAGCAAAACAAAAGCAGGTTTACTCCAAGGCCTAGGACCTCTAGAAACACAGGTCTTTGGCCAGGTTCACAGTGCCAGGAAGGAATTTCCTGTAGAATGGGTCTCAGATACAACCAGAAAGTAGTTGGTGACTATTTTATTACTGCACTAGTCGACAAGTCTCACTTGGCAGGTTGGTAAGATGCAGGCTCTACTAATGGGCAAGACTGTTATACTTTGCTCTTTTAAAAGTCACCTTTGTGTCCTCAGTGCTGAGTTTCAGAGTCCTGCAGCATTTTGTAAAATGAGTCTTTTTGTGATGGTCTTTCATCTTTGTGTCTCAGGTCACAAGAGTTTCTGAAGTGTCAAGTGGACTTATGGTTTCCGGGGTTTAGTCGAGGATAATTCCCAGGAGATGTTGGCAAGGGGAAAGAAATCAACCTGTGGAGAGGCAAGGCTGGGTCTGGGTGATTTGCTATATCCCGAAGAGGGGATCTGCTCCTATGTCTTGTCCTTTCCCAGAGGACAAGCCTGGGCAGCAAGGAGATAGGCAGATTACTGGCTCCATAAGTCCAAATTGGTGCCAGCAATTTATAACATGGGAGAGGAGTTGTCTAGGTCTAGAAGCGAGGGACATAGGGACCTGAAGGGCATCTGTAGGCCTCAGGCTTGGATAATAGCAGTAATAAAATTGTGGGTGCTATATGGATGGAGACTGTCCTAGAAGGAAATTGAATCAACAGTACTAGTTGGGGTGCGCTTAGAGAACACAGACTAAGTTCCAGAGCTATTTTTAGCTAGTTCTGCTCCTGGCTTCCAAGGAGGCCTGGGGTATAGTTGAACAAGTTCGATGTGGTGGTTTGAATGAAAATGCCCCTCTCCCTGCACCAAGGCATATATTTGCATGCTTAGTCCCCAGCTGAACTGTTTGGAAAGGGCGAGGAGATGCATCTTTGTTGGAGGAGGTGTAGGTATGTCTCTGGGAATGAACTTTGAGGTTTCAAAACCCCACACCAGGCCCAGTCTCTCTCTCTCCCCAAGCTTGGCAGAAGTCGGTGAGGGAGCTGTGGAGGGTGGGAGGCATCTCTACTCTAAGGCTCAGGCTGAGCAGAAGTCAGGGTTGGGGTTGCAGACACCTTGGTGTCTTGGAGGCCAAACTGCAGAGTTGCCAGCAGACAGGAGCATCTGTGAAGAGACTGTTCTAGAGTCTTTCTGGGAGGAGAGATGCCTGAGAGCTCAAACCGTTACTGTGGGAGAGGGGCTCCTTGTCTGAATCCCTCTTGGGGGCCTGGTCTCTAGAGGACATTTGTCTTAATTCTACAGCTTTTCAGGAAGAGCTGTTTGTCTTTTAAGTTTAGTTCATTTTAAGATTATTACCTTGGCCAATCCGCCCCAGCCCTCAGGAGCTCTTGACCCACCCAGCTGAGGCCAGCTCCTTCAGTCTCTGGCTACCTGACCTAATCAGCGATCTGGCCTCGAGGCTACATTTACACTCTTCCCTCACAGTGTGGGCTGCACCTGCTCTCTGCAGTCACCTGCTACCCTCTAGGACACTTTCCTGCATCATTTCAGAATCACATGGTCTGGCCTGCTCCATCTCCTTGTGAGTGATGCCTCCAGGGACCTTTACACTGGAGCTCACAGCCTGCCTGAAATGGACTTCTGCTTCCGCCTCCCACTGGCTTGAAGGCTTCCTAATGCAATGAGCTTGCTTCTGTCACTGTGCCCAGAGAGGCTGGCAGAAAGCAGACACTTGTTATAAGTTTGTCCAGTGGTGGCCAGCTCCTTTTATGGAATCGCTACTGGTAATTTGGTTATCAGCCACCAGATGGCGAATGTGCCCAAGTCCTGGCAGTGGTGCTGACTGTGTGTGAGGTAGCCTGGCAGGGGCTGCTGTGGCTCCAAGGAAGGAACAGGGTCTCCTGCTCTCTTCCAGAGTGATCTCAGGGAAGACAAGAGTATAACTAACTGGTTAGATGCTGAGAAGTGGGGAAGGGGAGGCAGATCCCGGAATAATTAGCCATAATTTCTTCTGTTCTTGGAGGTAGAGGTGGTCCATGGATTCCTCTTCATCCTTTAGTCTCTCGGGGAACTTCTTCCTGTCTCAGGCAAGCTCTCAGTGCTTTTAAAAAGAGCCCTGGCATCTTTACAACAGTGCTCCCCCCTGTACACGCCTTTTTGGCTCCTGTGCTACAGTTAAAAAGCTAGGAGCTGCCCTTCTGGTGCTCAGTGTTCAAGGGGACCTGCGTTTGGGGAAGAGTCTGAAGCTGTTCTCAGTCATGGAGTAGTCAGAAGCTCTCAGTAGCCATGGTTGGTACTGTGTATTCTTGATTGAGACAATTCAAGAGCACCCCCTCTCTAAGCATCCTTTCGCCTTTCTTGGAGACCATCAGACTCCTGACTCAGCTCCATGAAGTCTCTGGTCTATCCACAAGATGTGGCATCTCACCACAAGCAAAGATTTTCACCTGACTATGCATTTCAGAGACAATAGTGTTGATGGAATTATGAAGGTCAAAACCTGGGCCCTGGAAGCCCTAACAAGCCAAGGCAGGTCACATGTCCTCAACAGGATAAATCAAAGAGTCAAAGTAATACTGAACATCGGAAAGAAAGAGGGTTATTCAATGTGGCCACACTGGGGAGAGAAACAGAGTTCTAGTGACTCCTAAGTCTACATTTGGGGGTCCCAACATGAGGTTTAGGTTTAAGTGGAAGGCAAGAGGCATGTGTAATTGAGTAGTGCCAGCCAAGGTGTGGCCTGGCTTGTCACTCCTGTCCCAGGTCTAGTCTACTAAAAGGTTAACTGTGGGAAATCTTTTCTGGGAGACTGATTGGCTAGAGTTCTACCCCTTTCTTCCTTTCACTATGAAATTCTTGGGGGAAATTCCAATTGTTTGGGTTTCATGTTTCAACAGGCAATGAGAGGATCACAGGGTATCTTTAGAATGTCCTAATTCCTGTCAGGATGGTTACAATAAGGGCCTGGTATTCCCCTGGGGGAACAATATATGCTTACAACTGTGATGCTGTCCTACCTGATTGCCTACCTACAAATATTTACCACCTGTCCCTGCCCTATGTCAGAGATGGCCAGTTAGAACTTTTTAAGGCCCTATAGGGATAGAAAGTGCTAATTACAGAAAAGGACATATTGTACAGTGTGTTCATATATTAATAATGGTTCGTAGAAACTATTTTTGTTGAAAAACTCTGGCTTTGCTCTTGGGCTCACAAGGTAACTAAAGGCGGAATAAAAAGTCTGGTTTGCATTTTTTATATCTGTTTCCTTTACTTTGGGCTACCGCTCACCTCTGTATGTAGGCATGTTAGTCACTTAAGGGGGATCTGTCCACAAGCTGGGGGTACTTACCAGTTCTCATTCAAGGCTCAGGCACCCTGTTGTGAAGGCTGCCTGCTCTTCACAACACTGTTGTAGACATCCAAGAGGCATCTAGACCTCTCAGGTTATTGTCTTCAATAGTCATGGATTCTAGGAACAGTAGAGCCTCACAGGGAAGACCACCTCTTGGGTGAGGCCAGTTATCTATGATGTTGAGGCTGCTCTGGCCTGAGAACCAGATGTCCTCTCAAGCAACAGAGCCTTGCTTGGAACACTTTTCAGAACAAGATCAGAAACAGTGACAGGGCAGACTGCACCTTGACTAGGATTGCTGTGGTTTGTATCTTCCCAGTTCTTCTTTTTCGACTTAAAGCTCATGTCAATACTCTGAAAACAGACTTGGGGTCACCTGACTCTTTCTCCTGATTCCTTTCTCCAAGGTGAACACAGTTAAATCTTGTTTTTCAATCTTTATCACTACTTAGCTCTTTAATTAGTATATGGGGTTGGGTAGCTGCAACTCCAGGAACAAGGTCTTTTGCCCAGAAACTCTATTTACATATCTAGCATGCAGGGCAGACAGATAGCTAATTTCCATAATACCACAAGAAACAACAGTGAACAGAAGAGTGCATATGGACAATGTTGTATCAGAAGAAGAAGAAGAGGAAGAGGAAGAAGGAGGAGGAGGAGGAGGAAGAGGAGGAGGAAGAGGAAGAGGAATCATTTAACAAGTAATGGCATTTGAAAATTTGCTAATTGATATACATTGTTTTACCCCCAATATTCACAAAATGTCACATGATTTCCAGTGTGGAGGCCATTGGAAATTAGTCCTTTGGGGTATGAGGTCACAGTTGGATGGAAGGAATGAGATTAGTGGCTAGGGTGTTTTGTATTGCTGTCAACTAGATAGGGTTTAAAATCACCTTAGAGACAACCTTTGGGTGTGTCTGGGAGGGATTTTCTAAGTTCAGTTCATTGAGGTGGGATGAGCTACCCTAAATCTGAATGGTACCAGTTCATGGGCTGGGGTCCTGAACTGAATACACCAGTGTTCACCGCTCTCGGCCCCCCGAAGGTGGACATGAGGTGATTAGCTTCTGTCAGTTCCTGCCACTGTGCCTTTCCCCAGAGGGACTGGTGCTGGAACTGTGAGGGAATGCACCCTTTCCAAACTTAAGTTGTTTTTGTGAGGTATCTTGTCACCAACACAAAGAAAGTAGTAAATGTGGGGACTTTTCACAGAAAGCCAGGAAAAGCTTCATCTTCGGCTGTGTGAGGACACAGTGAGGCAGGGAGCTTTCGGGGAGACAGAATCTGTACACAGCTCAGCCTTCTGATGGTCGCTCAGAAGACTGTGTTCTCAGGGTTACCCCTTGTCTCTCTTATGAATAAGGGATAACTGGGGGAGGCAGCCTGGTCCAGGAAAGGAGCTGACACAAAAGTACCCTTCAAAATGAGTTCAGTTAGGAGAGAAAGCCCGAATCCGTGGGGTCCGTGATCCAGTATGGAAGCGGGAGAGCAATTAGGAGAATTAGGGGTCCTCCCAGAGGCCGTTGATACAAAGAGAGCAGCTGTTAAGAAACCTGGAGGTGAGCTTCCTTGGGAGGGATAGCTTGAAGTGGGAGAATGAGAAGCTACCAACTACAGCACCGTGGTCTTGATGGGACGGCCTCCACCCATAACCCTCCATGCAGCTCCATGTCCTGTGTCTCCTCTGCCTTTCATGCCAGAATCGGATAGATGCTATTGGCTGCCAGCTTGGGATGGACTCTCCCACCTTTCAGCCACATCATAAGCAGTCATCTTATGTGGAAGCAATGTTACTTTCCAGGATCAAGCAGCCCCTAGGCTTTTTCCTTGACAAATCTGAAGCTTAGCTGGGTGGGGTCTTGCTGTGAGGGCACCCTTCCTTCTGTTTCAGTGAAGAGCAGGATGGCTCTCCTGCATGGTGCAGGGTCTTTAACAGTTACAGCTTCATTTCTAGAACCTACCTTGGGAGCAACATTATGTTTGCTAGTGTTCTCCTCCTCATGACTACACGTTCTATATTATGTGGTCCTGCTTGCTCTTTTTCACTGTAGATCTGCAGAAGTTATTAGTAATGGCCATTTCACAGATTCGACATTATGCTGCTTGAGACTTTCTCTGCCAAAAATTGGTTCATGACTTTAAATTCAGCCTTATGTGCATTCTCAGGGGCACGGGCAGAAAACAGTCAGACTTTTTACCAAAATACAGAAACAGCCTTTGGCACGATTGCTAATGTTTCTCCCCTCTCGTAAGCATGCGTCTGCCGTCTGCATGATCAGCACTGTGGTCTTCCAAGCTCCAGCCAGAACGGCCTCTTTAGAGCATCTTACCACTTTTCTAGTCCAATCCTCCCAAGCCTTCTACATTGCTCAACAGAACATGGTCAAGTTCTTCACATTTTTGTCAGTACCCACCTTTTATGCCAATGTCTGGATCAGACATTTTCCTGTTGCTGTGAGGGAAATGCCACGGGCAGCAGCAACTTAGGAAGGAAAGTGTTGGTTCTGGCTTCTGGTTCCAAAGGAAGAGTCCGTAATGGGATGCAAGGCAGAGCAGAGGCAGCCCGACAGGAAGCAGAGGCAGCCCGACAGGAAGCAGAGGCGATTAAATCCTCAACCTCAGACAGAGAGCTGAGGGTAAACCAGAGGCAGGTGAGGCTACACTCTTAATTAAGCCTATCTCCAGGGGCATGCTTTCTCTAGCAAAGTTTCACACCTATCCAAAATGTGCTAGCAGCTGGGATTCAAGAGTTCAAACCCACAAGCCTTTGGATTCTCATTCAAACCAGGTTGCTTCTGCTCTGAGTCACACAGAGCCTGGATGTGATTCCTTTCTCAGTGCTGGAGGAACCGCTGTCTCACAAAAACTGCCACTGGCTTTGAGGCTTGTGAGGGCTGAGGATTTGCTCTGAGGGCAGGATGGCCAGTTTTCCTTCACCAGGGCAGCTTCCTTTAGCTTTTGAGAACTCTGTTCACCCTCTGCACGCCAGAGCCATGCTGCTGGATCTGTGTTTAGGTTGACTGTTTCCCATGCATTACCTCTCTTTTTCTCTCCCCAGTTTCCAGTATTTAAACATAATCTTGCTGCATTTAAAAACTTTTCCTCTCCCTTTCTCTTCAGAAGTGTTTATTTTTCTTATTATGGGTCTTCTCATTCAGAGGATGGCATACAGATGTCTTCTAGTTTACCATGTACCTCAGGGGTTCTTGGCTTAAGTTTGTCAGGAGTGTGCCACCAAATCTGTTACTAAATAATGCGAGGGAGATTCAGATATGAAGCACTGAGGACAAGATTGGAACCTGAGATTCTTCCTTTAAGAGATGGAGGGCATTGGGGCGTATTCCACAGCCCTCTTAAAACAGATGATTGGCCAGAACTACAGGGTGCTGTGGGAGTCAGACACATGCTATTCTTGGGGATCTGGAATAGGAAAGAGGGGAAGGAACAATATGAAGGGCAGCTGATACTTCATGAGTGTTTTGAACCATTATCTTCACTTTTCAACCATAAATGGATATTTAGATAATTTTATCTTTGGGGTCAAAGAGCGGATAATTGTCAAAACAAAACAACAAAAATACCCCAAATCAGTAGTTTTATGGTGGTTGTTAGAGGCCAACCTCTTCCTGTGATACAGACTGGCTTCTCATAAATCATAGCTTTGAATCTCATTAGAATTTCAGATTGCACCCCCCACACCCCAATTAAGATTTCTTTCGGACCTTCAAGGAGTGTTTGCCTTTCGGGTGATTCTGAGAGAAGCCACAAGGTGGCAGTATTGCATGCCTGTGGCTCAGCACATCTGTTCCTGGATGAGGAAGCTGCTTTTACACCCTGTTTACTTCATCTACCCAGCAGATCTCCAATGGAAGCCTTCATTTTCCAGAATCCTTTGCTGTCAAGGGTCTGCTCAGGATAACACAGTTTAGTACTAGAAGTGGGAAATGGATTACTTTGTCTGGATCCGAGTGCTTTTAGACTACACTCCTTAGGGGATTTAGACAGTTGAGAGCATGGGTAAAGGGTGGGACAGTGAAGGAGAAAGTATTGTGTTAGTGTCGCGAGCAGGGACTCTTATCTATTGCAAGCAAGGGGTTTAAATCCCCCGCAGGGAGAGGAGCGACAGGTCCTGCTCCACTCAGGGATTGTATACTGGATTTGACTGTGAGATCATCAGCTCCTCGAGAGGGAAGAGAGTACGCCAAGAGAAAGAGAGTTTGTGGAATTCAGTTACTTCTTTAATGATAATGCACAGCAAGCAAACACAAACGCAAATGCTAAGGCTATTGCTACAACAAGATATTGTCACATTTCCTATGGGTTGCCTCTAACAATATGCACAATGAACACAAATAATAAGTTGTTAATTATCAAAGAAATAAGCATAGCAATAAGCACATCATTCATTCATGGATTATATGACCTGAGTCCTTAATGTTGGTTTTCAGTTACAGGTCCAGAGTCCAGGAAGGTGGGGTCAGACTGTGGCTTCCAGATAATTTGACCTCGTAGGGTGCTTGACCACGAAGAAGCTGGAGGCATTGGTCTCTTGGTTTGAAGTCCCTTGGCCATGAAGTTGGAGGCATAGGTCTCTCAGTTAACTCTTTGATGACCTGGTGCTGAGGAGGCTTTGTCTGGAGGATCACATTGGCCAGTCATGGCTACAAGTGTGATGAAGTGCTCCGGGCGGGCTCCTCTTTTATGCTGAATTTGGAGTTACTGATGACGTACATGGCAGATAACCACTGGTGTCTGGTTATCTCCGCACAGCTTCATTTCCAGACTTGCCTTTACAAGTACCAGACATGTCCAGACATGTCTTACAAGTTTCCTATTACAAAATGGAGTTGGTCCTGTTTAAGGGCCTGCTCCTTACAGTTAGAAAGGTCTTTGATTATGATATTGTAACCCTAACCTCAGCCCCACCCTGCAGGACTCTTTGAGTAATACCTAATCCTTTCCTAAGGCCATTGAAATGAAGAGTTAAAGAGTTTCAGGTAGGAATCGTACAGTTATAATTATTCTTGTGCGTTCCACAATGGTGCTGTTGTACTGGGATAGCAAGTTTTCCCGTCTGCTTTAGAGCAGATCTCCACTTCCTCCTAAAAAATAGGGACAGATTCTAAATCCATAAGCTCCATACCTACCGGTTAGAGCAGACTCAACCTCACCAGAGACGTTTCACTGCGCAGTGACCGGTGGTTAATTCAGACACTCACAACTGACGTGCAGGGAGTAGATGTTGGGTATCCAACAAATGAGACATTAACTCCCACCCCCAGGGCTCAAGAGTCATTGTAGAAGAGAGAGTAGAAAGATGGTAAGAGCCAGCAGTCAAGAGGGAGCAAAGAAATCCAATGTCGTCTGGATTCAGCTGAACCACTGCATCCGTGAGCACTTAGCAGCTATTGTGGTCTGCACAAGACCTGTATGAAGACCAAGCCAGTGAACAATCCAGCACAGAGTAGGGATCTGGAGCCCGCACATGCTGAGGAGCTATTGATAGTTGATAGCTGCCAGGGAGGGAGAGTCTGCTTTCTTTAAGGCATCCTGTGTGGACCCTGGTAGCATGACCAGGCCTCAGTGGACCGTATCACATCCATGAGTATAGGGACAGTACAAACTGGACTCAGTAGGATGTTAAAAATAAAAGAGGTCATGAAGTTGGGGTAGTGGATGAGGGGGATGGACCTGGAAAGAGGGGATATAATGAAGGCATATTAAATCCATGTGCAAAATTCTCAAAAAAATCAATAAAAATATTTTTAAAAAATCGGGGCAGTTAGTTAGGGTCCATGACATATAAAAATATATCTTCTAAGTCAGGTACCTTTAATCTTAGAACTTGGGTTTGAAGCTAGCCTGGTCTACATAGTGAGGTCCAGACCAGCCAGGGCTATATAAAGAGGCAGTCTCAGAAAAATAAAAGAAAATAACTACTCACCACATTTAAACATTAGCATTTGCCGGCTGCTATGTGCCGGAGCCAGCTGGAACTGGCTGGAGCTAGATCTATGCCATCACTTCCAAACTCTGTGTTCAGTTATAATGCTGGTAGTTTGCAATCAGCCACAGCGGTGGTATTTATAGCAGCAAAACTGGAAAACACAAGAAACTGGGCCTTTTGTCTTCCAAAGAGTCAACTGTTAAGCAGTTACTTCTGCCATGGGGCAGCAAGAGGCTCACACCTGACAGAACTTAGCAAGAGGCTTACCTGAGAGAGCTCAGCAAGAGGCTCACACCTGAGAGAGCTCAGCCAGAGGCTCACACCTGAGAG
>NW_021620768.1:820755-848105 GCF_004785775.1 Grammomys surdaster | reverse complement strand
GGCTCACACCTGAGAGAGCTCAGCCAGAGGCTCACACCTGAGAGAACGGTGGGAACAGAGTTGCACATTCATGGGTTTATAATTCCTACCTTGTCCTTTGGGTCATGCTTAGAATTTTTAAAAAAGATTTATTTATGTATTTTATGTATGTGAGTACACTGTCACTATCTTCAGACACACCAGAAGAGGGCATCAGATCCCATTACAGATGGTTGAAGTCCCTTGGCCATGAAGTTGGAGGCATAGGTCTCTATCATAGATTTCCAGGAATTGAACTCAGGACCTCTGGAAGAGCAGTCAGTGCTCTTAACTGCTGAGCCATCTCTCCAGCCCGATTAGAAATTCTTAAACGTTATTTCCCTTACTTTGAGATTATAATATAATCACAACATTTCTTTCTTATTGTTCCTCCTTTCAAACCATACCATACACTCTTCCTTGTTTTCTTCCAAATTCATGGCTTCCTATTCATTGTTATTACAAGCATGTATGTATATGCCTATATGTATATATTCCTAAATATACCCTGTTCAGTCTGTATGTTTGTTACTTGTATGTATGTTTTCCTTGGTATCGACTCCCTGTTGCTGTGTTCTTCCCTGGAGGACAGTATTTCTCTTATAGTCAGCATTCCTGGCTTGCCTGAGTCCTTTGTGTAGGGCTATGGCATCCTGGGATTCCCCTGTCCACTTTGGCATGCCTGTTGTTGTCCTTGTTCAGGCCGTGTTTGGGCACGCACATGGGTGAGGCTTTGTGGGTAGAGCTTCTGATAATAGCAGCAGACACAATCTCACAACAAAACTCCCGATCCTCTGGGTCTGAGTATAAAAGGAGGGGGCTGTGATTGGCCAAAGACTGCCCTGGGGCCAGAAGCCGATAAGATGCTGCCACAGGCCACAGTAATCATGCAGCCGTGGTATGGAGAGAGGAGATGCTTCCTGTGGCAGACCCGGCCCATTTCTTAATAGTTCCCTCTGAGAGGTCCAAGGACTTGTGGGAAATTAGTCAGTGTCACTTTAAACAGGGTTGAGAAGACATGGCCATTTTCAATCTACTGAGGAGTGTAGCCATTAGGTAAGCAACATCAGAATGTGGAACTGGAGTTAAAGAGGGAGCAGAAACAAGGACAATGACTATCCCATGGTTGGTTTTCCACCAGTGAGGCTCAGGTTAGACAGTTAACATTTGTTCAAGCTGGGACTTATTTCAAGTTATTACTATTATTTTGGTTAGTGTACAAAGTAATGGGTTTCGCTGTGACACTTTCACACATTAAATTATTCTTTGTTCTCATTCACTGCCCACTACCCTTCCCTGCTTCACTCCCTTTCTTGCTGGTCCCCTCCCTCCCCCAATAGTCCCCTCTCTGCTTCCAGTATTCATGCTTTCCATTTCTCTTCCCTTTAAGCTTCTTCCTCCTCCCCTCTCTGTAGAGAGCAGAGGAAGCCCTGAGTTAGTGAAGTCCTGAATGGATGCCTATTGATGATATGGGCCAGGCTTGGGATTCTCAAAGCCGTCTTCCTCTGGTTCAAGTAGGAGTGTTTATGAACAATTGAGCCATAGGTGCAAAAGCCAGCGACTCTATTTTCCTCTTCTCAGATGCTTCTATTTAGAGACTCCTGGTAAACACCAAGAGACTGCTTGCCTACAGAGACCTCCTACCTTACTGAGACTGGTTTGTAGAGAGAATCTCTTATAAGCAACACCTGTTAATATAAAAAGCCTATGGCCAATGAGCAAAAGCAGAAAATGGGAGGTGGGACACTGGCTGGAAGAGAGAGGATTCTGGGAAATAGTGAGAGGCTTGAGAGACTTGCCGGGAGCACTGAGGAGTCTGAGGTAAGCCAGCCGGTAGCTGAACTGAGAATAGGCTACAGAGGAGATTTGTCCTGGACTTGAACACATGAAGCTGAGGAGCAGTAACTAACCATGTGGAAGACGTGATAGTTTGAATGGGTTAAATAAGTAGTAAGGGAATGAGCCAAAGCTTATGGCCTAGGTATTTATTAATAAATGACTAGTCTCAGAGTCGTCATTCTGGAAGCAAGGTCTATGGAAGAAAAATCAGGTTTTATTTTTTTAAACACGAGCTAACCCCTCCCTCTGTGCTTTTATAAAAACATTCTAAGGTTCCAGATTTCGGCAGGAGTAGGAAAGGCTCCATTAGAGTACACAAGACCCACCTGACCCCAGCTTTTCTGTATCCATGTGTCTCTGTCACTTTTTAAATGTCGCTGCTCTTTGTTCATTCTAATTGGGCTCAAGACTTATTTAACAAGAGGGACATCAGAGAAAGGTAGCCATAACACACCAAAGTAACAACTGCATCAAAGTCCAACTTGGTGGACCAGTGAATTTTTACTGGGGTCACTGACAGCAGTTTTTGGTGAGGAGTTACTTGCATCTGCATGATCTAAAATCCCACCCCAAAGTGGGTGGTGACTCATGAAAGCTGCACCCTGGGGCTCCCTGCACAAGAAATCTCCTTTCAGCAGTTCCTCTCCTCAGTCTCGTTCCCCAGTAGATTTTGACTGCCTCTGTTCCTCTGCAGAGGGCCTCTTGTAAATCTTGTGGGTTTCAGCTAGCCCAGACATAAGAAGGCTGTTCACCTCCTGAGTCTTCCTCCCCTCTCATGGAAGGTATGTTTCAATTCAGAGCAAACTGCTATACAACGATAATTTGTCCAGCAATAGATATTTTCTTGAGGCAGCACAAATGGTCTTTTGAAATTCCATATGGATTTTAAATGTATTCTTTTTCTGGAAAAAAAAGAAGACTGAATTTTGTTAGATGTTGCATTGAATACATGTATTTCTTTTGATTGCACATGCATCTAGACATCATTAAATCTCTCAATCCATGTATTAGTCAGGGTTCTCTGGAGCAGTAGAGTTGATAGAGCTATCTATCTATCTATCTATCTATCTATCTATCTATCTATCTATCTATCATTTACAGAAAGGGTTGTATTAGGATGGGTTTCAGGCTGTGGTCCAGCTTGTCTGACAATGTCTAATGAAGCACCTCAAAGTCCTAGAAAAACATGTGCAACCAAGCTCCAAACCCAGCAGATGGCAAGGAAAAATAAAAATCAAGTCAGAAATGGATGAAACAGAGTAAAAGAATAACACACAAAATTAATAAAATTACCAAATACATTCTATAAAAAAACGATTCTTTGAGAACACATGACTGATAAGCCATGAGGCAAATGAAAGAGAAGATCCAACCTAATAAAACTAGAGATGAAAAATGGAGTTTACTGCAGAGTCCAGTGAAACCCAGAGAATGTTTAGAGGTAACTTTGAAAATATACTAAAAAAGCTTGGAAAATCATGAAGTGGATAATTCATAAACATATATAACATATCAAGATTAAATCAATTGGGTAATAAAAATGAAAACAGACCCATAACAATCACCAAGGATCAAGGATTAATAGGAACAATCTCCCTACAAAGAATGCCAGGTGGAGTGGCTACAGAATTACACTAATTCCTTAAAGACAGGCTTACATTAATGCTTCTTAATCTGTTCTATGAAACAAGAAAGGGAGGGGTGGTCCCAAAAGCATCCCGTAAAGCCAGCATTACCCTAATGCTCCAAACTGGATACGAGTGCGCGCACACATACACATACACACACACACACTCCACACACAAAAAAGTAGCCCCCAAACTCCCTGATGAACATAGATGCAAATGTTCTGAATAAAATTCTTGTCAATCGAATTCAAGAATACATCAGGAAGATCTTGGACCATGACCAAGTCAGTTTCATTGCAGGGATCCACACATGTGGATTTTCATGTGGGTTCCACACATGTACAGTAAGAGTAATTCAGTGTATAAATATACTTAAAGGACAGAAGTCACAGGATCATTTCAATAGATGTAGGACAGGTCTTTGATAAAGTTCAACATTCCCTCCAGACAAACATCCTGAAAAACTAGGAATACAAAGAACATATGTTATCCTAATAAGCATACACATGACAAACATGCCAATATTAATATTGTCATCATCACCATCATCATTGTTACTACTATTTGGAACTGGAGACTGAATCCGGGGTCTGTGCTTGCCTGGCTTCTGAGCTAAACTCTTAACCCTTTTTTTTATTGGATATTTTATTTACATTTCAGATGTGATCCCCTTTCCCCATTTCCCCCCCACCCGGATCCCCTATCCCATTCCTCCTCCTCCCGCTTCTACGAGGATGTGCTCCTACCCACTTGCCCACTCCCTCCTTTTCACCCTAGATTTCCCCCACACTGGGGTGTCCAGCCTTCATGGGACCAAGGACCTCCTCTCCCACCTATGACCTACAAGGCCATCCTCCCCTACATATACAGCTGGAGCCGTGGATCCCTCCCTACGTGTTCCCAGGCTGGTGCTTTAGACCCTGGGGAGCTCTGGTTGGTTGGTACTGTTGCTCTCCCCATGGGCCACAAACCCTTTCAGCTCCTTCAGTCTTCTCTCTCATTCCTCCATTGGGAACCCCATGTTTAGTTCAATGGTTAGCTGTGAGCATCCGCCTCTGTATATGTAAGGTTCTGGCAGACCTCTAAGGAGATAGCTATAACAGGCTCCTGCCAGCATGCACTTCCTGACATCCACATCAGCGTCTACCTTTAGTGACTGCACATGGGATGGATAACCAGGTGGAATGGTCTCCAGATGGCCCCTCCTTCAGTTTCTGTCCCACACTTTGTCTCCATATTTCCTCCCTTGAGTATTTTGTTACTCCTTCTAAGAAGGACTGAAGCACCCAAACGTGGTCTTCCTTCTTCTTGAGGTTCATGTGGTCTGTGAGTTGAATCTTGTGTATTTCAAGCTTCTGGGCTAATATCCACTTATCAGTGAGTGCATACCATGTGTGTTCTTTTGTGATTGTCTTACCTCACTCAGGATGAAACTTTCTAGTTCCATCCATTTGCAACTCTTAACCTTTAACGATCATTGTTCAAAATGAGAAAGCTCAGAGTTTCCTTTAAGACATGGGATGAGACAAGGGTATTTTATTTATTTATTTATTTATTTATTTATTTATTTATTTATTCATTCATCCATTCATTCATTAATTCAGCATAGTGTTTGAAGTCTTAGCAAGAAAATAAAAGAGAAAGAAATGAAAGGGACACACACAGGAAAACAAGAAGTCAACTCATCTCTATTTGCAGAGGACATAGCCTTTAACCAAACCAAACCAAACAAAATCAAACAAAACAAAAAACCACAAGGAAACAGGTAGACCCAATAAACACTTCCAGCAAAACAGAAGGTAATTAAACCAACACATACAAAATTATTAGCTTTTCTGTATGGCAATAACAAACTTGCTGAGTAAGAAACTAGGAGGAAAAAGAAATCCCATTTATAACTGCTTAAAAAAATCAACAGCCTAGGAATCAACCTAGGCAAGGAGGTGAAAGCTTTCTTCAGTGAAAATCTTAAGGCATCAAAGAAAATGAAGAAGACAATAGACTATGGAAAGACTTCTCATGTTGGCAGATTGACAGGATTAATAAAAAAAATAGCCATGCTCCTTAACGTGTCCATAAATTAATATAGTCCCCTTAAATATTCTAATAATATCTTCACAGACCTAGAAGAAAATTTCTAAAATTAATGTTAAAGCACAAAAGACACAGAAGAGATCCCCAGACCAATGAAGCTCCAGACACTGATGGTCCTCGCCTGACTCCCCATCCTCCAGTGCCACATAGCAACCACTAGAACCAGAGGCATCTGGGCACTTTTCCTTCAAGTCTGCACAGCTGTGCCAATGGTCAGTCCCATACGTAGTCTTTTAGTTTATTATCTCCTATTGGTTAATTTCCACTTCCTCAGATGGGTCTCATGATGGTTTTACTTCTGTGGCACATTGCTCAGTTCACTTTCAGAATTGTTGCTTGTGTCTTTCTGCATGGTTTACTGTAAGGTGTTATTTATTCTTCAGCTTAACTATTACTCCCCCCACACACACTTAAAAAAAACATTTATTTATTTAATGTATATGAGCACACTGTTGCTATCTTCAGATATACCAGAAGAGGGCATCAGATCCCATTACAGATGGTTGTGAGCCACCATGTGCTTGCTGGGAATTGAATTCAGGACCTCTGGAAGAGCAGTCAGTGCTCTTAACCGCTGAGCCATCTCTCCAGCCCCAAGTATTACTCCTTTTATTCCCACACCTTTTCTTTTTCTCATTATTATCCCTTAGCTATTTACTATTTATTTGTAACCTTACATAGCGCTAACAATCTCTAAAATCTGTGGACCCTAACTACCAATATCCCAACTTTCCCCTCCTAGATACATTAGCCCTGACTTTTTTTTTGCATTTCAATGTCAGTTTAATATTTAATTTTTATTTTCTCTAACTCTTAATCTTATTAACTAATATCTGTTCTCACTCCATACTGTCTTTGGTTGTTTCTCTCCCAACAGTTATTGAAGCCAAAGGGCCCATAGTTATTATTGGGTAGTAGTACAGGGTCATAGTGGTACTATCAAACAGCCAGGGTTGCTCTGATGTGAGAGAAATGTAATTGCTAAAGCTGAGGTCAGGCTGACTCTCAGGCACATATGGTACTTACAGGAACGCTTGCTAACCTGCACTGTTCTGCTTCTGTAACTACAAGGTTTTCTGCTCATTGGTCAAACAGAAATACCATGGAGACACAGCTGTGCCCTACTCTTTTTAAAAGTCCATATCCTGTCATGCTTGCTAACAGTCATTGTAGTTATGTCAATGGAAGCTACCAAACTTGTGTTTTTATTTTTTTATTTTTAACTTTTTTTTACCTTTACAAACCCTGTGCTCACTCAGCTTGGGGCTGCCTCTAGATTTGTAGTTATAAGAGTATGTGTCCCCCGACAGGTCTATGTGGCTCAATAAAAATTTCAAATTCATAAAGAACTCCTCTCTCGAGTGGGAATAGCCCAGCTACATGAGCTCTAATATTTAATATCCTATTTAGGGAATAAAGCTACAAATCTACAGCAAGAGAAACCCTGGAGCATGCACAAGCCCAGGGGATCGAGCAACGGAGTATTGAATGATGAATGGGCCTAATGAAAAGAAAATCAAGAAGGAAATAAAAATAATTCCTAGAATCAAATTAAAATAATCTACAATAAACAGAAATTAAAAATCTCCCAACTAAAGAGGGAAATAGGAAAGGAAGAAACATTACTAAGCTCTTTAATGAAGCTGGTATTACTTTGATATCAAAAGATAAAGACTCATCAAAATAAAATTACAGACAGACCAGTTTCCCTGCCAGTATTAGACAATATTAGATTAGTACAATACTTGCAACTCAAGTGCAAGAACACACCAGAAAGGTCATTACCTCGATGAAGTTGAGTTTATCTCAGAAATTCAGGGATGGTTCAGAATATAATAAATCAATAAATATTATAAATTAAATAGGTTCATGGACATAGATGACATGGTCAACTTGGTAGATGCAGAAAAGGCTTGTGACAAGATCTAATATCCCTTGATACTATTTTTATGTCTAAGAATACCCTATCTGCATGTATACATGCATGCCAAAGGAGGGCATCAGATCTCATTGTAGATGGTTGTGAGTCTTCATGTGGTTGCTGGGAATTGAACTCAGGACCTCTAGAAGAGCAATCAGTGCCCTTAACCACTGAGTCATCTCTCCAGCCTTTCTTCAGGACATTTAATATCTGTTAACATTTACAAAATCGGGATGAAGGGAGAGAGGCAACTAACTTACAGTGAAGAGAAGGCTGAGGATTCAAGCTAGGGTACTCTAGGCTGCAAAAGGGGTGATCCACCAACAGACTCTGTGTCTTCTCAACAGGGAGGGGCTGAGGTTGAAGGGGAAAGGGATGGAGTCCCTTGTCCTGGAGCAGAGAAGCAAGGACTTCACACTGGGATGTCCATGCCTGGAATCAGGAGGTCACACTGCCTTGAAGCTGTTCTGTGGAAGAGGGATCCAGCTAGACTTTGGAATCTGAGCTGAAGAGAGCTGCACTGGTCTGGGCTTTTCCAGTGAGCAAGGAGAGTTGTTAGCCTACACTCCTCTTCTGGCTGGAGGGTTCCTTTCCAGGTTCATTGCCACTAAGCAGAGGCTCTTGAGGTCCTGGGTGTGTCTTAAGTCTATGCATGGAGTTTTATCACCAGTTTTCATTTAAAATATGAAAAAGTTGGATGAGAGGAACAGTGTGGGGAAAACCTCCTTATGGTTCATGGGCATTGTTTCTTCCTCATCTCTGACATGCTGCCTGACCCCAGGTGTTATGTTTCATAAAAAAGAAAAAGAAGCCAGGAGTATGTTTGGTGGAGGTGCGTATAGTGCTGGGAAGGGGGTGTTAGTTGCAGCCAACTGATCTGGCCTTCCCATCTCTCCTTTCTCCTTCCTGTAAACCAAGTAAGCCCACCCAAATACTCATGAAACCTATGGAATAAAGCCCAGAGTTCTTTTAGAATTGTTTTACATTAATTCATTTCCTGAGGCATGAATATGTGCTGAGGGTGGCCACACTTGTGGAGGTCAGAAGACAACTTGCAAGCATTGGCCTTATCCAGTCACTGTGAATCCAGTGCTTCAACTAAGGTAGTGAGGCTTAGCAGCAGACAGCTCCCCCGCCTTCACCCCACCCCCAAGATGCTACAGGCCCAAAGTTCTTAACATGGTTTGCAAGGCTCTTCTGAAACAAGCCCAAAGAAGGCGTGGTGACACACTCAACTTTAATCTCAGCACTCTGGAATCAGAGGCAGGTAGATCTCGGTGGGCTCATGCTGAGGCATCCCTTTCCACTGAGGGAGCAGCCATTTGATGGAGATAGTATGAAATAGAGTTTAGGGCATGGGGAGAGGAGTTGAAGGAGTAGTGGAGACAGAGACAGAGACAGAGACAGAGACAGAGACAGAGACAGAGACAGAGACAGACAGACAGACACACACACACACACAGAGAGAGAGAGAGAGAGAGAGAGAGAGAGAGAGAGAGAGAGAGAATAGAGGAGTAGAGATTGGCCATGAACATGTGGAGAGAGGGGGGAAGGGGAGTGGGGAGAGAAGAGACAGAGAGGGAATAGAGTAAAAACGTGAGAGAGTGAGAGAGTAAGAGGATGAGGAGGGGGCAAGCAGCCCCTTTTATAGTGAGTCAGGCATACTTGTCTGTTGCCAGGTAACTGTGGAGCAGAGCCTAGAAGAAGTACTAACACTGGGGATCTTAGGTGAAACCTTATTCCATAATAGTTCTTAGAGAACTCTAGAAAACAGAGGAGGTAACCACTGATTTGGAATGCTGAGCCGGTTCAGGAGCGTGTGTATTGTGGAGTAAGATGGAGGCTCAAAGGAGCAAATGCGGCTGTTGTATGGGAGGAGTTTCCAGCTCCCAGTGAGCTAAGATTCTCAACATCCAGATTCAGGAAACTTAGTGAAAACCTTATTTTATAAAACGACAAAGAGTTTCTAGAACTAAAAGATTCTGTGCAAATATGATGTGCTTGGTTATGTTCAGCATTTGACAAGCACTCTGTCACTGAACCACAGTAAGTGTGTGTGCATGTGTGTTGTGAAAAGGGAAGTGAAACTGTCTGGGGACTGGTGCGAAAGAGAAGCACTGAGTCAGAGGGTGAGGATGGGGAATGTTCAACACTCAATATACTCCTGTATAAAATTTTAAAAAGGAAAGAAACAAAATAAATAATAAGATCTTATGAACTGAATGGCAGGGAGGCTTTGACTGTTATATTAAAAAGAACCTTAGCCAGTAATGAACTTCCAGGGGGTTTCATGCAGCCTAGTGGACCAGATAGAGCACATGTGTGAGATAAGGGTGAGCAGTGAACTGTGAGCTTTCAGCCTTGTTTAAAATAGGGAGCGTTTGTGACAAATGCAGAGTATTCCTTTTCCGGATGCTACTTAGCTGGAGAAATATATTGAAGGGAATCTATAACAGGCCCTTAGACATTGCTCTTGCTGGAAAGGACCAGTTTCTTCCTTGGGCCTGAAAGGTGACTCAAAGCTGAGTGAAAGCCTGGCTGTTGGGACTTCAATTTTCGTTGGTCTTTTCCCCTTTTTGTCAAACTTTTGGGCAAACTTTATGTTTCACTGAACAGTTGTTAAGTTAACTTGGGCATGCTAATTACCCAAGGAGCATCTCTCTGTGGGACTGCGTAAGGGTATTCTGGGTCATGGTTGGGCAGTTGCCTAGAACCCCGAGACTCTGGAACCAGCAGGAGTTCGGTGCACCCCAAGAACTCAGGGTCCTGAAAAACAGTCTAGTCTCCTTAAAACTCAGTCATGTAGGCCGGCCATTACAGCCCCTGCCAAAGAGCACAGATGGGCGTGACTAGAGGCCTCAGGCTCTAGGGATTTACGTACTAATGAAGGCCAGAGGGCAGAGCAAATTAAGCATGCCTCCTCCGGATCCTCCCCCAATCATCCCCCTTTCTTCCTCCCTATATAACTCGGGACTGCCCTGAGTTTTACGGGGGTACATCCAAATCCATCCACCATCCACCATGACAATAAACCCTTTTGGAACCAAGGACTTCCTCGTGTTATCGGGGCCTGCCGTCGCCAAAGCCTCCAGGCCGCTGGAACGTTAGACCTTCCTCCTGCATGTGGGACCCGCCGCAGTGTGGAAACCCACTGGGACACCACTGCTGCGGCCTGTAATTTTCCCCACATCTCTCTGAGCAGCTGTGTGATGTGTTGCTATAATTCTAGATATGGGAGGCTGAGGCTGGAATCACAGGTCAGAAGGCAGGCTTAAAACTGTCTCAAAAATGATGATACTCTCAGCTCTCTTCAAGGCCAAAGGAACAAAGATGAGAGTAATCAAAGAATGCTGCCACACTCTCATCAAGATTCTGAATCTGTGTTCATCTTGGATTCCAGATACATCAGAACCTACAAACAAACCACCCCATCATGAGATAGCCCAAATAGGAGCAATCATCTCAAGGGGAATAAGATTGCTCCCTTAGCAATAAGGACTCCTTTGGCCACATTGATGAATTAGACCTTAGAAAATGAGTAACTGGAACATTCTTAGACCAAGATGGCTTACTTATGCATGCTTCTCATCCCTGCCTCAATTCTTCCTCTATTTAAAGTTAAAACTCATGCCAGGACCATGAAGGAGGCTGCATTGCTTTGTGCCTCTCTGAGTAGCTATTTTGATAAACTCTTTTCTTGCCTCTCATGTTACTTTTCTTTGCTTTCTTTCTTTTCTTTCGTAAGCAGTTGAACCTGGTATGTAGAACAGGGGCCAGGCCTCTGGTCTTGAACTCTAGTTACATACAAAGTTGTCTTCAGGGTATTGGGCTTGGAAAATTACATAAGAAAAATGAAAGATTAGAGACTCTTGCCTGCACTGCAGCAAACATCTAGGCTTCTGTCAGGATTTTCACTATCTGAAACTATGGGTAGATCCATTCTGGTCTTTTCCACACTACCGCATTAGGCACCCAGACTTCTCATTTACTCCTCCAGGCTCTAACCTGGGTCTCACGTCCTGTGCCCTGGCTTTCTATGATTAACTTCCTGTACCACATCCAAGCTCTAGGTTTCTTCTGGAATCTTCCCTACCCAAAGTCTCTGCCTCTTAGTTCCTTATTGGGCCAGCTCTACAACCTTAGTAGATATCCAAACTTCCCAAAGTATCCAGACTTCCCATGTCTTCCTCTAGAGTCTAGCCTAGTGAGTATCTTTGACCTCCCCATTTAAACCCTTTTCACAATCCAGAAGGCTTATCCTTGGTTTCTTGACCAGCCAGCATAGTCTGGTTTTCCCTGCCTTCACTTCACTGTAAAGGATCCCTAGGTGGGATCCTCTCACTACATACCTCCAAATCATAGGACTCTACCATGCCATATCCAACCTTTCCACCCAGACATATCTACCCATTACTCCATGATTGAAACAGGAAGCACATCCTGTATTCCATCCCAGTCCCCTCTGTCCACCTGACTTCAATTCCACTAAGTCATTTCCAACATCTAGATCAAACCTGTACCCACATCTTCCCTTTCATCCCAACATTTTCTGTTCATAAGAAACTCGAACTAACGAAGTTCACATGTCCTGCTCATTACAATAATAACAGTATGAAGAATCAAGCCATTATCTTCTCTCTTGGCTTTAAAGATAGGTACTGCCTTGGAGAAAAAGGAAAGACAAAAGTATTCCAGTCAAATGGGATCAGAAAGCAAGCAGGCATTACTGATCTAACAATATACTACAAAATAAAACTTAACAGGAAAAGATAAATTATTCTAATCAAGGGAATAGTTACATAAGAAGAAAATAGTATTCTAAACATATATGTACCAAAATCATGGGAATCCAATTTTGTAAAAATGTACTAAGGCATTTAAAGGCACAAATTAACTGTGATATGCTGTGGGGATTTTCTTTTGTGGCTTTGTCTATTTGGTGTTTCATGTGCTTCTTGTATTTGTTTTTTTTTTTTTTTCTGCTTCTTGTATTTGTATGAGTGTGCCCTTCCTTGGTTTTTTCCTATGATCTTGTTGAAGATCTGGTCTATGTCGTTCACTTGGGATTTTTTCTCTTTATCTATGCCTATAATTTAAAAGTTTGGCTTTATCATATTGTCCTACATCAATTAAAAGTAGGTGATTTCAACATTCCACTTTTCCCAATAGATAGAACATCTGGACAAAAACAAAACAAAGAAATGAACAAAAAACCAAATAACCCCCCCCAATTAAAAAAAAACAAATCAAACAAAATTAAAACCTGAGAAATATCAGAGTTTATTGATATCAGACATCAAATGGACTAACAATATCTACAGAACATTCTACCCAAACATTAAAGATTACACATTCTACTCAACAGCACTTGGATACTTCCCTAAAGTAGACCACATCCTGAAACAAACAAAAAATATTACAAATTCAAAACAGAACTCTTTGCATTTCCCCACTTAGAATAGCATATAAAATAGAACTTTTTCCTTTTCTCAAACAGAATAGAAGTTTTCTTTCTACTTTTTTCCTTAGATAGTTTTCATAGGAAACTTTTTACATTTAGTAATAAACTCTATAACAACTTTTAAAAGTTGCCTCAGACTAGCAGGCATAAGTTAGAGCCAAGCAATTCCTGCTGAGATAGACCAAAGGCTGTTTACTTAATCTTTGGCTCTTTTTAGGATGAGGTGCTAAGTGCCAGAAACTGCATTTTCTGGCCTCAAAAGATTACAGAAGGCAGGTCAGCTACAGTGACCTATAATACAGTTATAATAACTTGGATAAATAAACTTTTATTATATAGCAACACCAATGTAGAGAATAAGATTGGATGGCCAATTATTTCTATAAAGCCTATAATCTGCCTGGTATACAAATCCGTTATGGCATTTTCCTGGGGTCTAGGCATTCCAGTATAAGCTCTTAAATGTCTTATAAAATTAAGGAAAAATACATGTTTGTTAAATTGAGCTGTATTTGTAAAATTTGAAAATTACCATTATCTAAAAAAGAAATAATTTCAAGAGATTATAAACCAGGAGCTATATATTGGCTATGAATATACAAATTGAAAGCTTACTTTTTCAGCGTTTTTAACAGTGGCTTTAGCACGTACTTCAATCCTTTGTACTGAAGTAGGGGGGAACCCAAGAAAATAAACATGTAATCTAATTATATATATTGCCTTCCGATTAGATGAGCTGACTATTAATACAGTAAACACACCTTTTATGGGCTATATGTATAAATTTATAAGAAATACAAAAGCATATATAGGGGAAAACTGTAACAAATTGTTCATGTAATAGGTCAAATATCAATATTCTTTAATAATTAATTTTATTATTATTTGGAATAAGGAATATTTCATTAAGTTCTTCTTTAAAATACCTTTGTAATTTTGACCTATAATTTTGTATTAATACAGCAACAGCTTTAAAACAGAATGTTAAAACTTTCTTTGGAAATAAAGAAATATGAATCTACATATTTATAATGGTCCCTTTTTTCAAAAGACTGCTATAAAACAGCTAACAACTAATCATTCTATATAATATATCTATTAATAACAGCTTCCTCTACTTTCTGCAAAATTACTCCTCTTTTATCAGTTAATTGTTGAGGGAAATTAGAGTTTGTATCTCCTTTGAAAACAGAGGCTTAAGTCCTCTTGTGGTGAGCGAAAAATAAGGTTTTAGCCAATTAGCATCCCCTAGAAGCTTTTGAAAATAGTTTAAAGTAATAAAGCTATCTTTTCTTATTTGAATTTTCTGTGTCACAATTTATTTAGGATTATAGCTGAGCTGGGCGGTGGTGGTGCACGCCTTTAATTCCAGCACTTGGGAGGCAGAGGCAGGTGGATTTCTGAGTTCGAGAGTTCGAGGCTAGCCTGGTCTACAGAGTGAGCTCCAGGACAGCCAGGGCTACACAGAGAAATCCTGTCTCAAAAAACCAAAAAAAAAAAAAGGAACATAGCTGATGTCTCAAATATTGAAAAAATATTGTCTTTGAATGTTTTCTGAAGCAACAAGCACTCCCTGAAATTTTAAAGCTCATTGTGTGAGAGCAAAGGCTTGTGTTAAAACTCCTTCAGAGGTATCAACTAATAAGCCAATTGTGTAACAAATATAATGTGTTAATTAGAGCCTTGTTTGACCTCAGATAAAACTCTTACTGAGATCTCTTTTATACATCTGGCTTTTGAATGACTCTAACTCTGAATTACCAGTTTTAATCTAGCTTTTTATTAAAAATTATAAATTTTTAATCATAACCAATAACTTATAGTCATATAAATCATATTTATACTTTTAAAATCAGTCAAGAACAAAAATCAAATAAATGCACATCTTATAGATTTTATCTAAACAAATTTTTCTTACATTTTCCAGCTGTAATTTTAAGAGAAAAGCACCCTTTCACTTGTTGAACTGGGAAAATGACTATCAGTCCCTTTACGATAGATACCAAAAAACTATTGCCCCCCCCCCAACTCCTGTCAGGACTCCTTCTGCTGTGCCCTACTCCCAGTCTCAGAGCAGGGTAACTTATCTGTCAGCCTCTGTTGTATAAATTGAAACTGTCTTTTAAGCAGGTTTTAAACTAAATCAAGGGGTGGATAGCAAGCAGTTTTAACCATTTTTTCTCTTGAGTATGAAACATAGAACAACAATCATTCAAACAATGAAACAAAGACAGACAATTGACACACATGGACAGAATGGCACTCTAAGGACAGACAATAGGCATAAAAAGCAGAACTAAGGATCTCTCCAATAGGAGCCAGAGAGAGCAGGACGTCTCCTGATTCTCTCTTGTTCCCAGGAGGGCTCTGAAATCTCCATGGCAGCTGTGTCTCCCTGCCACAGCAGTAACCTCTAACCAATTGGATCTGTTTCTTCTGGGTCTATACCTTCCCTCCCAGGGATGTCACATCAAAAGTCAACTGGTAGCATGTGTCAGACATGGCAGGCAGGTCAAAAACTGTATCTAGAGTTCCATAAGGTGGTGGCAGAATAAAAGACGGGAGTGTAGCAACACCTCTGGGGGTGGGGTGGGGAAGGGGGTGAGGCTAGGACAATTGTGGCCATTTTGGGCGGGTTGTAATAATGATCCGATGATTCAATTCATAGTGGGCTGCCTCTTCTGAAAGATTCATTTCATTCACGGGTGGCAGATTGCCAGCGTCCTCAAGGGCACGAAAAGAGGGATAAAGGCTCTGTTTGGGCTTGTTATTAAGAGGTTTTGGAGAAAGTTTTTCTACAGGGGGAAGGTCGGGGATGGCGTCCATGTTAATGATGACTGACAGAGAAGCAGACCTATCCAAGGCACCAGCTGCTGAAGGCGGGGCAAATAAAGGTTCCTCTCTTAAAGGGGACAGATTCAGTGTACAAGTTATGTTAGCAGAAGGAAGACGGGAGACGGACTCTGTAAGAGACCGCTCTCCTTCGTAGATCAAATACCGGAGATTTGGCCATTCTAGGGGTGATTCTCAGAATGTCATTAAAAAGGGACCAATAGCTAAAAAACTCTAACAGGCATTTTTGCAGATTCAAATGTTTCATAGTAATTTTTAATACAATCGTCAACTCGGAGCCACCGTTTTTCATCAATTTTTCCCTCTTAGGGGAATTATGGACAAATGTCTGCTACAAAAGCTAAAAATTTCTTTAAATCCTTTTTCTTAACTCTAGTTCCTCGCGTCCTGAGGGACTTCTTGAGCCCTGTCACAAATAGTGACCGCTTAGAAAATGCTTGTCCTGTGCCTTACCTCAAAGACTGGCCGCTCTGATTCTCCACACGGACTGTCTCACGGTGGGTTGGACCGTGGTGTCCTTCTGATTGCGAAGCGCTTTGGGAATCGTCTCTTGGGTGCTCTGTAGAAAGCGAAGTCACTCACAGTGCTTCGGGAGTCGCTCTCAAGCACTCTGTATATGCGAAGTTGCCCTCAGGCACTTCAAGTAGTCACCCTCAATGCTCTGTAAAATAAACGGGTAGGTCTACCCTTCTTTTCAGAGTGGCGTTCTCTCTTCTGCGATCCCCAGAGTCCCTGTTCAGGTGCCAGAATCCCCCAGTCTGCGTGGCAGGGAACTGGGATCAAAGGACCTGGAAGAGAGAACTGGGGGAACAAGGGCACGGAAAGAACAGACAGTAAGTCAAGAAATCTGATCAAGCTGTCGAATTTTTATTTGTCCCACACGGGGTTATATACACATAGAAGCAGGATATAGGGAGGAGGAGGATGTAGGGTCTTCTTTGTTTCTGGGGAGTGCAGGTGTTCTCAGGTTGAGTACAGATGTTCTCCAAAACAGGATATTGGCTGGGTGAAAAGTTGACAGAAGAAGTAGGGTGGAACAGATCACTATGTACCTGTCCATAAGATCTAGTGATCATTTGTTCTTATCCAGGCTAGTACTTTTCTACCAAAGGCTACCTGTCTACAAGATCTATTGGTCATTTGTTCTTATCTAAGCTACTTTCCCACCAAAGGCTACCTGTCTACAAGATCTATGATTATTCTTAGTGCTTTCCCACAGAGGCCAAGACTTTGTAAGGAGTTAATGTTTAAGCAGGGTCACTCCCACCAGCAGAGGGAGCACTCCCAAACTTCTACCAATACAGCATCACTCTAATACCCAAACTAGACAAGGACACAACAGCCATAGCAGTAACAAGAACAACAACAATGACAAGCAAAAACCACAGGCCATTACGGCTGATAGACACAGACTCAAAAATATTGAACAAAATACTCACAAACAGAATATAGACATACATCAGTGACCAAGTTGGCTTTATCCATGAAATAAATGCAGGGGTGGTTTAACATAGGCAAGTCAATAAATGTAATAAACCACATAATAGGCTCAAAGACAAAAATCACATGATCAGCTCAATAGATACAGAAAAAGCCTTTGACAAAATTCAACGTGACTTCATAGTAAATGTCCTAGAGAATGTAGGGCAGAAGGGAACATACAATACAATAAAGGTTGTATATGAGAAACCCACAGTCAGTATCATCCTAAACCAATGGTTCTCAGCCTTTGTAACACTGTGGCTCTTTAACACAGCTCCTCATGTTGTGATGATCCCTACCTATAAAATTACTTTCATTGCTACTTCATAACTCCAATTTTGCTATTGTTATGAATCATAATGTAAATATATGATATGCAGAATATCTTTATGTGACCCCTGTGCAAGGGTTGTTTGAATCCCAAAGGGGTTGCAACCCACAGATTGAGAACCACTGAACTAAATGGAGAAAGACTTGAAGTAATCTCACTGAGGCGAGTAATGAGACAGGGATGTCTAGTATCCCCATTCCTTTTCAACTCTAGTGCTAGAAGTACTAGCTGGAGTGATAAGGCAAGAGAAAGAAAATAAAGGGATACAAATATAAAAGAAGTCAAAATTCTCTATTTATAAATGACATGAAAGTATGGATCCCAACATTCTACCAGAAAACATATAGAAGCGATAAACAAATTGAACAATGTGGCAGCATATGGAATCAACTTGCACAAATCTGTAGGCTTCAATTTTTCAGAGCCTACTTTAATTAGGGTTTTTTAATGCTTCAACCTCACTTCTAGTTCATCTACCACGGGAGGGGGAAAAAGAGAGGCTAATAGGAAATTTAACCCATTAAATTTGGGGGTTGTGGACCTGTTTAGAAATAATTCTTTGAGCTATTCCAATGTTTGTTGTTTGCAGTTCAGACCATTATCAAAACATCAAACATGAATCAGCAGTGGCAGTCCAGACTACTCAGCAAGTACCAAATAAGACACAGTTGTGGCAGTTAGATCCAGAAGAAAACAAGAGGCTCCAACCAGCATGAGTCTGCAGAAGTGGCAAGAAGCCACAGAGATATTGCAAGAAGTTCTTTGGCAAGTTACCCTCTACAAAGTCAGGATAACCAAAGATCAGCATCGAGGTGCAGGGTGAGCCAATGCAAGAGCCTCATCAGTGAAGACTAGCCAAGGGGAGCAAGGAGAACCAATGCAAGGGCTTTGTCACACTGTCTTTGGGGTTATATTTATATTCTTTCTAATCATCACACATTCTTTCACATGTCTTCTTCAGCAAAATATCCTCTCACCTGTCTGCTTCAGCAAAACATCTTCTCATTTGTGTTTGTTTCAGCACAACATCATATGATATAGCTGAGTCTCCAAAGAAACTAGAAATTTCCACTTCACCAACCAATAGCTTTTATATATACCAATAACAAATATATAGCAAAGGAGATCATGGACACACTTCAATTAATAATATCCCAAAGAAAATAAAATATCTAGAAATAAACCTAGCCAAAGAAGGAAAGGACCTCTACAATGAAGACTTTAAGCTCCTGAAGAAAGAGATAAGAAAAACACTAGAAAATGGGAGGACATCCCATGTTCATGGAGTGGTAGAACTGATGTTGTGGAAATGACCATTTTACCTAAAGCTATTCACAGATTCAATGCAATCTCCATCAAAATCTCCATCCCACTCTTCACAACAATAGAAAAACATTGTCCTAAAATTCATGTGAAACTGCAAAGACCCCCGGTGGCCAAACAATGCTGAGTGAAAAGAACAATCCTGGAGTGATTAGCGTTCCAGATCTTAAGCTATATTACAGAGCCATAGTAATAAAGCCAATGTGATATTGGCACAAACCAGACATGTAGACCAATGCAACAAAACTGAAGGCCTGAGTAGGAGTACACATAACTTCAGCTACTTCATATTTGAAAAGACACCAGATACATGATCTGGAGAAAATCTTCAACAAATGGTGCTGGGGAAACTGGATGTCCTTATGCAGAAAAATGAAATTAGACCCATATCTATCACCTTGCACAAAGCTGACTCCAAAATGCATCAAGGACCTAAACATGAAACCTGATAGAAACACTGGAGCTGATATAAGAAAGCATAGGTGTGTGTTACATGATATAGGTGTAGGAAAGAACTTCCTGAATAGAACTCCATTTATCCAATGATTATGGCCAACAATTGATAACTGGGACTTCATAAAAGTAAAATGCTTTTGCACAACTAATGAAATTATCAACTGGGTGAGGAGGAAGCATGAACTGTATATCTGAGAGAAAATTATCCTGTATACTCAAGCACTCAAAAAAGAAATATGAAAAACAAATAACAACAAATGACCCATTGCAGGAATGATAACTGAACAAAGAGTTCTCAGAAGTGGAAAAAATGACTAAGAAATATCTCAAAAATGTTATCTTCTATAGAAATTAGGGAAATACAAATCAAAATGACTTTGAGATATTATCTTACCCCAGTCAGAATGGCAAAGATCAACAAAACAACTAACAAAGAGTGCTGGAGAGGATGTGGTGCAGGCGGTGGTGGGGTGGGGGACTCATTTATGGCTGGATTGCAAACAGGAGCAGTCCGTATGAGAGCTACAAACACTCAACTTCCTGCTCCTCCCGCAGTGCTTGCCTCTTGCCACCATGATTCCCCATCATGATGGACTCCTACCTCTATGGAACCACAAGCCCAATTAAACGTCTATAAGTTGCCTGCTCATGGTGTTTTATCACAGCAACAGGAAAGTAGCTTTTATGTTTGTATTCCTGTTTGTTTTTGTTTGCCCATTAATGGTCCTTGTTTTCAATATAGATCATCTTTTGTGTGTGGGGGGAGGGGGCACAAAATAGAAATGTGAAAGCAGGAAAGTCACAAATCTCAAGAATTCTTGCAGAAATACCTGCATAATATATTGGTGAAAATTGGTGGGCTGCAGGGCTCAGAGGGGCTGTCAGTGTGAGGAAACCAAAATAAGTCAGGGCTCACTACATGTGGAGGGAAAAAGTAGCCAAAGCAATTCATTAAATTGAGCTTGGGTTTTAGTAAAGAATTATAGAAATTGCTTAAATTTTCTTGCATTTATAAAGAATGCTTAAATTTCTTTAAAATTATATTTATTTAGCATGTGTATGTGTACATGACATGCATAGTATATATACAGAGTTCAGACTTATGGAAGTTGGTTCTCTCCTTCTACCATGTGTGTCTTGGGGATGAACTGACTCCAACAGGCTTGGCAGCAAAAGCCTTTAATTACTGAACTATCTCAATGCACCTGATTTTTTGTTTTGTTTGAAGCACAGAATTGAGAACCACAGAGGCCCCTATTCAAGGTCATGATAGTCAATTGCATGTTAGGTAGACTAGATACTTAACCAAATATTATTTTGGGTATTCCTATGAAATTATATCTGGGTTAAATTACTATATGAATGTCTTCCATCTTACACAGGGTTTATAAATCAGTGATTAACTTCAAGTCACCAACAATACATCAATGGCACAGTAAGATATAAAGTGCTTCCCCTGGAGTCTTTTTTTTTTAAAAGATTTATTTTATGTATATAAGTACTCAGTAGTTGTTTTCAGACACACCAGAAGAGGGCATTGGATCCCATTACAGATGGTTGTGAGCCACCATGTGGTTGCTGTGAATTGAACTCAGGACCTCTGGAAGAACAATCAGTGCTTTTAACTGGCGAGTTAACTCTCCAGCCCCCAACCCCCACTCCCAGAGTGTTTTAAGCAAGAATGGATTCAGATCTAAATTCTCTACTCCATGCCACCTGTTTCTTCCATCCTCAGCCTGTTACATGAGTCTGAATTTGCACCTGCATGAAGGCTGTCTTAGGAGTCTTTGTCCCTGTGTCTCTGTGTGTCTATCCCTATGTCTGTCTGTTGTATGAATTATGTGCCTCTAGATGTGGTATCTGTCTGTCCCTAACAAACAGCTTCACTGTTTATCTACTTAACAGCATAGAAAGCATCACACAGGGAAGGAATGGAGTACTTTACAAAACTTAGCAGAGTTCTACAAGGGATTCAATCACTAACTCCAACTGAGCCAAATTGAGCCAGATAACAAACATCATTGTTTATCAATCAATATCCATAAATGATTGCATTTAACCTTTATGGAAGTTGCTTTCAGTTTCTGTATTTGAAGCTTCCAGCAAATGATACACAAGCATGACTCTGGATCGGGGACATGGGACAGTATATAAGGTTGTAGCTATGCATTACGTTACGTTGTAGAAATGTATTGCATGGGGAGTTCAAGGCGAATGAGGTTGATTGGTACATTGTTCTCTTCACGGCAGGTTAAACTGTTTGAGTGTATAGCAGTGTAGCAGTGTTAAATCTCAAGTGACTCCAAGGCTTATTATTAACTGGTTGTGTGGTCCAGCTAAAGTTCCAGCCTCTGAGAATGTAAGGGACATGTTCAGAATACTGCACCAGTGCGCATCCCATTAGCTGAAGGCTTAAATAGAAAAGGCCTTACTGTCCCCAGGCAAGGAGGGGCTCCTCTGATTGACGTCTTGAATTGGACACACACCATCTGACTTCAGATTAACACTGAAAAATGTCCCAGCTAGGGCTTTAATTTGCTGACTATAGATCTTGTGACATGTCTATCTCCATAGACTCTTTTTTCCTTCTTTCCTTTACCCTTTGTAGGGAACATAGGTGATCAGTTTCTATTTAGAAAACATGGTGGTGATATGGATATATAATATGAGTCACTCAAAGCATGACTGACACTGGGCATCCCGGGAACCCCAAACAGTGATATAATCTGTTATCTAACTATTCAGATCAGATTGCCACTTTCGTATGGATTCTGTATAAAAATGGCCTTGCAGTCAGAGGCCAGAAACCTCAGCTTCTACCTTTAACAGGCAGCCTATGTGTTTGTTGGTAAACCTATGTGCTTGCCATTCTGAGTTCTACGTACAACCTGCTTGTGTACAGCCCATATATACCTGCCTGTGCTTAGGTGCTTGTCTAGCACCATTTGCCTGAGGTGAATAATTGTTTTTATTTTTTTATTTTTTATTTTAAATCTGTCTACATGCTCTCAAAATCTCTTTAACCTCTCAGACTACTGTGACACTCCCCAACCCCTTTCATGGAATCAGATCATGTACCTCACACCTTTCTTTCAGTCTCCCTGTTTTCGCCTCTTCTCCCACAAACTCACATTTTTTTTGGTTCTGTTTCTTTAGAGAGTAATGGTTAAAACAGGGTTAGAGATCAAGAGAAGGTGTGAGAGGCATAATAAAAGATGAATACTACCTCAGGAATGGAGAGAGCTATCCAATGGAGAGGGCATATTTATTCACAAATTATTCACAGTATGAGGCCTGAGGAAAAACAAAGCTAGTGTATTTCCATGCCAGGGTAGTTGACAAAACCCAAGATACCCTGAGGGTGCTTGGTTAGTTCAGTGGTTTATGTTCTTAATGTTCTATTGCTGTGAAGAGACACCATGACCACAGCAACTCTTAGGAAAGAAAGCATTTAACTGGGGCTTATTAATAATTCAAAGGGTTAGTCCATTAGCATCATGGTGAGGAGCAGGGCAGAATGCAGGCATACATGGTGGTGGAGAAGGAGCTGAGAGTTCTACATCCAGCAACACAGAGAGATTCACTGGACCCAGCTTGACCTTTTGACACCCCAAAACCCACCCCCCAGTGACACACTTCCTCCTGCAAGGCCACACCTCCTAATCCTTCTCAAGCAGTGTCACTCCCTGATGACCAAGCGTTTAAATATGTGAGCCTAAGGGGGCCAATTTTACTTAAACCACCACAGGGCTTTTGGCTAAAGAATGGCTCAGGGCACTGAGTGTGAACCCTGTAAATATCCCTGTGGAGTTTGGCAGAGGGTAGCCAGATCTGCTTCACTAGTTTCTGCCAAGACTTTTTGGCCTCAACTCTCAGTATAACCCCTGGAATAAAGGATCAGCGCCATCTGGAAGCTTATTAGAGATGCAGACTCTCAGGCTCTACCCAGGCCACGGGTGAGCATATGCATGTCCATCACATCCTTGGCTGATCACAAGGACATGGAAAGATGAAGCTCTTGGCAAGCAGTCTTTCCCATCCAGATTTTCTCTCATTCTCACTTGGGAGGAAGCAGGGTGCTTCTGGGTTTCTCGCTGGTTGTATGGATTCCCATAGTGCTCTCTTCCTCATGGTTTACTACATTTGCACAGTATGTTCTACAGCTCTAGATGCACTATGGGGTCCGTGGTGCTCCTGATCTTGACTTTCATACCAGGTGCTGACCTTAACTTCTAGACAATTAGAAGAGAGCAGATGCAGCTGTGCTGTAAGGAGTTCATCACGAGTCCACTGTCCAAAGAATGTGTCCTTCCCATTTGATAGAACAGTACAGAGGGCCACCAGGATGACACCATGCTGCCCAAGAACAGGACTTTGAGCTACAGTTGAGTGGTCCTAATCTAGGGGAGCAACAAGCCATCAAAACTGAAGGTCTCTGAGGAAGCCAGGAGCTATGACTCCTCTAGGGATAGTTGGGAACTCAGTAGGGCCTGAGTCCTGCCCACATGGCACAGCGTGCAGTATGCACTTAAGCCTCACCGCAGAGCACCCTCTCTCCCAAGGAGAATGCTACGGTTCACCAGCTGAGTCTGGAGTTGGGAGATCTATGGATTCATCTATGAGGTGCTGAGGTGGCCAACTTCTGGAGCCTAGGGTCTGTGGTTCTTGTCAGCTTCATCTGAGCATAGATGACAGGATTCCTGGAGGACGAAGCATTAGGGTAAGAACAGAGCTGGCGAGCTCACAAGGGAAGTCACAGGTATCGGAAGACTCACTGTATCTGTGGGGACCCTGAGTTCAGAGATCACTGTACAAAGAAATGGAGAATTAAGATGTGGGTGCTGGGGGCTGGAGAGATGGCTCAGCGGTTAAGAGCACTGACTGGTCTTCCAGAGGTCCTGAGTTCAAATCCCAGCAACCACATGGTGGCTCACAACCATCCGTAATGAGATTGGATGCCCTCTTCTGGTGTGTCTGAAGACAGCTACAGTGTACTTATCAATAAAATAAATAAATAAATAAATAAATAAATGAATAAATAAATATTAAAAAAAAGATGTGGGTGCTGCTTAGAGGTCTCTGTGTCCTGTATAGTAAGCTCACCCTCTGCCCTCCATCCTTTTCCTGGCCAGCCTCCCCAATAGCACCTCACCATGCTGCCAAGGGCTGTCAAGGGAAGGACACTTGCTTTCTATTCTGTTAGTTGTTTGATCTTAGATTAGTGCCACACACTGTAGAGAGGCAGAGGTACCATGCCTGAGTTCTGGGTCTGCTTTGCCACCACTATGTCTAGGGACACAACACTCAGCTTCTCTGGCCTCTGTTTCTCATCTGTATGATGGGAGCCATCTCACTATTTGCTTATAGAATTACTGTGAAGACGTGTGCATTTACATGGAGGTACATGTGTGCTGTGTATATATCTGTATCTGTATAATGCCTGTCATCTTCCTAGTGTGGACAGTATCTTTGTCCTCTTTCACTGTCTTCATATATGCTGCAGTCATATACACAGGTGTAGCTTATGGGAGAAAATATGTTTTTACGTATAGGCCTTAGAAATAAACCTAGTATATTTAAACTGTTGAGTGTATAATACAGTTGCCTGAGCACCAAGGCTTCCTGAAACTTCTGAATATGATCTTGGAAACATTCTTTTTGGTGATTTACTAGTTATATGACCTCAGGCTAATAACTGAAGGTCTCTATGTCTCAGTTTTATCATCTACAAAATAGAACAATAATGCTTACCTAACAGGGGCTGTATAAATGGCCTCATATGTATCATAGAAGAAAAGACTTTAGGTAAAAGTTGAAAACCCAGACTGGGAAATACAGTGGATAAAGCCACACAGCACTTTCTATAAAGAAAAGTCTGCTCAAGAACTTGGTCCCCCTTTTCCAGTCCTGGTAGAAAAAAGCCAGGCTCCCTCATGGAAGCCACATGTAGAAGTGGAGATTTATGCGTGTTACAGGGAGACTGCCAGCGTGCAGCCATTGCCATAGCTGTTCAACGTGCTCCTGCAGCACAGCCTTCCCGTGTCTATGTCATCAGGTCACACTCACCACAGCTCTGTACATACACACAGTGCCTGGTGTCAGTCTGGAATCCATACTCTGGCCCTGCAGCCTGTGTGGAGAATATGGGCCTTTAGATTGTGGATCATTCGTGTAAGGAGGGACTCCTTAATGGTGGGAGTCTAATTATGTGAATTGTTACATTCATATGAGTCCTTAAACTCAGACGCTTTCCTTTCAGTGTTCGGAGCAAGGCCTGACTATGAAGTATGGTAAGAGTTGTAACACAATCAGTAATGAGGATGAAGGATGTAGGAGGCAGGAGATGTCACTCCCCAAAAGCAGGTGACTTCTAAAAACAAAAGCAGACAGGAAGCAGATATGCCCCTCAGCTCCAGAGAGACACCCTGTCCGTGCAGATCACACTGATCTACAGAGCTGTGAGTCTCCAGTTGTACTGTGTAACGCTGCTGTTGGGGCAGTTTGCTATAGTACTGAGAGAACATTAATCCTGAAGGGAAGGTTTTATGGATTGAACACTTTTCTTTGTTTCTAGATTCATCCTTTTAAGTTCTGTCTTGCACTGGTGCTTTCGGAGTGGGGCCTTTAGGGTAATCTGTCTGTGATGTAGCTAGTGCTCCTCTGAGGTACGAGAGTGATGATTTTGTCACCATCAAGAACATAGAAAGAAGACGTCTGTCTGTCTGCATGCCACAAAGGAGCTCTCATCAGAAACCTAACAGGCTAGGGCAGTGCAGTACCCGTTAATCCCAGCTCTCAGGAGTCAGAAGTAGGTGGCTATCAGTGAGTTTGAGGCCAACCTGGTCTACATAGCAAGTTCTAGGGCAGCCAGGGCTATGTAAAGAGAACCTATGAAAACAAAATCAAAAAACTTTACCACTGTTATTGGGATTCCACGGCTGCTAGGGGATGAGAGTCAGCATTCTTCAGGCACACTGACCCTGAGAGGCTACCCATGCTCCAGCAGATGGTGTCACATCCATGTACACAGCATTAAAGGGGGGGAGCGATGGCTCAGCAGTTAAGAGCATTGACTGATATGTTTTGTAAAACATGGTATGATGCAACAGGAGGGGGTGCCTTAGTGGGCCCATGCTGAGGCACCCCCTAACCAAGTACCAGCCATACAACAGATCTAGTATAAAATAAGGTTTATTTTGGGACATAAGAAGGGGAGTTGAGAAGGAAGTAGAGGCAGAGAAAGAGAGAGGACAGAGGACAGAGAGACAGAACAAAAAAAAAAAAAGTGGCCAGCTGGGAACAGGTGGGGAAGCAGAGAAGGGGTGGAGGGAGAGGCCAGAGAGGGAGAAAGAGTCCAAAGAGAGAGAAAGGCCAGAGAGAGAGAGAGAGAGAGAGAGAGAGAGAGAGAGAGAGAGAGAGAATGGTCCTTTTATAGCAAGCCAGGCTCATACCTGGCTGTTGCTAGGTAACTGTTGGAAGGAACCTAGAACAAATGCTAACAATTCTCCATTTTGGTTTCATTAAAAAGTGAGAAACTAGAAATAGGTGATGGTGAAGCAGGAATAGGGTCGCTGTGATCTTTAGTTACTTCCTGCTGACTTTGGGGTGGCATGTCTCTGGGAAACCTAAGAAAATGAGGATGGGGATGTTGGTCCAGTCTTAGGAGAGTGGGCTGTTTCCTTGCTGTCCAGGGTCTGTGGGACCATCTGTGGGCAGGAAAGTGCAGGCCCAGTAGAAGCGTCAGTGAAAGTAGACTGAAGCAGCTGCAGGTTGCTTCTCTGGAGCTGTCCTGAATGTAGATTTTGAGTAAACACCTGCACTTGGCAAGATGCGCGCACACACACACACACAAACACACACACACACACACACACACACACACACACACACACAGAGAGAGAGAGAGAGAGAGAGAGAGAGAGAGAGAGAGAGAGAGAGAGAGAG
>NW_021620768.1:807809-820745 GCF_004785775.1 Grammomys surdaster | reverse complement strand
GAGAGAGAGAGAGAGAGAGAGAGAGAGAGAGAGAGAGAGAGAGAGAGGAGGCAGAATAAAGTTAAGAAGGTTTGGGAGAAAACCTTTTTCTTAGGTGTACATTTGAAACTCTTAGCTTAGGCCTTGATGGTTGAGGTGAAGAGAGTCACAAAACCAGGGAACAGGGGAAGAACCCCACCCTCTGGAATAGGTACGAGGTGGGAACTTAGGCTACTGATTGGAAGGTATAGTTACCTACATGGAGTCTATTTGGTCCATGAGAGGTAATTTGAGTGAGTTTCCTGGAGGTTATAAGTTTATAAAAGAGACAAATTCGTTAACATGTGAAGTCTTTAAAATGGGCTTAGGGAAGATAAAAACCTTTTGTGGAGTAGAAGGGGCAAGAAGGGATTTTTTTTTCCTCTGTCTAGATGTACATTGATTTGGCATAGTAAGAAACATTTTTAAGTTTACACTTAAAAGACCATTAAAGGAAACTCAAAGCTTTGACCTTGTGACTGTGATAGTTGATCATGCAGATTTAGCATGAGAAACACCTTAAGTCTATAGTTAAAAGGCAATCAAAGCAAACTTGAAATTTGAGCTTATGATTATCGGAGTGGATTGTATAGTGGAATGTTTTATTAGAGTTAGGCTAATTTATCAGAACTCCATTTTGAACCTTTGAAGTCTCAATATAACAGTGGCATAGCAAGAGGAAGGAGTCTGAAGCTCCTTGTATCTTAAATCAACTTTTATCACCGTCTAAGTTTGTATGTCCTCTAACCTTCACGTCTTATGATTACCGACTTCAAAACACCTTTCTAGACCCTCATTTAGATCTTATTAATTTAAGCCTTTTATTTAATTATTTACCATGAGACAGAAAGCTAATCCCTGGGGAGTAGTCACTGTAAACTGAGTTTCTTTAGGTAAGTAGAGGAAGGTTATATCTTTGAAAGGTTACATGTGAAACTTGTGTATCTTCTATCATGAAGCCTGTGAGCAAGGCAAACCTGTCTACCTTTTTGATACAAGATCTGGTAGACTTAACTAGTTAACAAATTGACTAATGAGTAATATGCTGGTGGATCACCTTGGGGTAAGGAGTTAGTTGTTTTCTAGTTGTCAAGCTGCAGTTAGTATAGCTGTCAATGTAATCAGAAATCTGGGAAGAATTAATTATAGTCTAGATGATATTAAAATGACAGAGGATAGTCTATAGTCCACTACTAGACAGTTCTCCCAGATCCCTGTGGTCTCCATCGAAATTTGGGCAGGGGCAGTCTGGCCATCAGGCCCAGAAGATGAGAGGCTTTTTTTTTTTTTCTTGTGGAGGAACATGGGAGAAATGGCTCATCTTGTCTTAGGCAATATGAGACATTTAATTCTCCCGTGTCCTCTGTTTGTCCAGGCCGAGCCCTGGCAGCAGGCAAGGCAATGGAGCTGGCTTTCTCAGTGGTTATCAGACCACAATCCAGGCAGAGTCCTCTGTTGCTGTGCCCATATCTTCTTGGAGACCTTGGGGCAGGGGGTCACTGTTAGGATTTGGGAGTCTCTGTCTGTCATAGCAAGCTTAAACATTTAATATTTAGCAGATCTCTGACAAGATTGAGAGCTAGTGTCTATTAAGCATATTAAGTTAGACAAGTTTTGTCTGTTTTTAATTATTTGTTCTAAATTGCACCCAGCAAACAAAGAGGTTACATTGTAACTTAATCATAGCAAAAACAAAGCTAAACTGTTCTTTAAGGCAGTGGCCCTTAACTTTTTACTGTTGTAAATCTTTAAAGTAATTGTACTGGCTGGTTTTGTGTGTCAACTTGACACAAGCTGGAGTTATCACAGAGAAAGGATCCTCCCTTGAGGAAATGCCTCCATGATATCCAGCTGTAAGACATTTTCTCAATTAGTGATCAAGAATGGGAGGGCCTATTGTGGATGGTGCCATCCCTGGACTGGTAGTCTTGGGTTCTATAAGAAATCAGGCTGAGCAAGCCAGGGAAAGCAAGCCAGTAAGTAACATCCCTTCATGGGCAGCCTCTGCATCAGCTCCTGCTTCCTGACCTGCTTGAGTTCCAGTCCCAGCTTCCTTTGGTGATGAACAGCAGCTCTGCCTCTCTCCCCTACCTTTATCAAAGGTGGCAGAAAGTTACTTACATCCTAGAATGGAGCAGCATTTATTTACAGAAGTCTGGCTATGTATCAGCAAAGAGACAAATAGTTAGACATACAAAGAGACAAATAGATACATTTTCTCTGGTGGGCAGGGCATTATACACACGTGAAGAAACCTCTCCCTATCACTGCAGGCAGCCTCTATCACTGTGTGAGTTTAAGTAGTGCTCGGAGTGTAGCTTGTACGCTTGTGCATGAAGGGATCTAGTAACCACCAGGCCCTTCTCCCACCACAGCTGGCTAAGAGCTGGTGAAGATCAGAATGGAAAGAAAATAGAGATAATTTTTTTTTAAAAGGAGGTAGAGTTTAAGAATTTTAAGACATCTGGAGCAAATGGCTGGCAGCAGTGGTGTGGCACAGTAGGGCACCAGGTGAGGAGCAAAAGCAAAAGTGAGTTAAGTCTGAAACAAAATCTGGAGAGTATTTTTAGAGCCGAAGGAGTGGAGAGCAAGAATGAGAGAGTAAGCAAGCTGGATCAAGGATAGGACCTGAATTTGGGGGACAGGAGGAAAAAAGAGGTTTGGGGTGAAGGTAGGGAAAAGCCTGCACATAGGAAACCTTACATCTCAGGATCGCTAGCAAAACTTGTAAAAGTTCCTTCAAAAGTGTTGTTAAGTGGCCGTTTAGAGTTATTCTGTAGTAGGTATTGGTGTCAAATTTAGCATGTGAGTTTGGCAGCTTTAAGTCTAGTAGGTGTCCAGCCAGGAGCCTGGAAGTAATGATGAAGATGAGATATCCGTTTAGTGAGAATAAACGTTATTATTTCTATCTCTAAGCATTCGGAGGATAGACTTAAGAATCGAACATACAACACAGGCTATATTACCAAGTTGTCATGACAACTAGGGCCTACGGGCGTTGGTGCCCTAGAGAGACCGGATCACCCACTGCTGGGTGGCAAAAAGAGAGAAATTGTGTCTTAAGAAGAAAGAGGACAGCAGCTTCTAGAGAGAGGCAAAGGAACTCCAGAAAAGAGCTGAGAACAAACGGAGCAGAGGACGTTTAATGAGGCAGGAGAGGGTGCCTAAGTGGGCCCATGCTGAGGCATCCTTCCCTGAAGTACCAGCCATATGATGGGTCTAGTGTAAAATGATATTTTGGGATATAAGAAGGGGGGTTGAGAAGAGATTAGAGGAGGAGAAAGAGAGGGGACAGAGAAGGACAGAGAGAGGATAGCGAAAGAAGAGAAGAAGCCAGACAAGAGACAGAGGGGGACGGAGGACAGAGAGGGAGAAGAAGCCAGATAGAGAAAGGCTAGAGAGGTGTGTGTGTGTGTGTGTGTATGAGAGAGAGAGAGAGAGAGAGAGAGAGAGAGAGAGAGAGAGAGAGAAAGAGAGAGAGAGTCTGTGTGTGAGAGTGTGTGTGTGTGTGCTCAAATAGTACTTTTATAGCAAGCAAGACCTGGTTGTTGCTAGAGAACTGTTGGGCAGAACCTAGAAGAACTGCTAACATTGTCTATTCTTTTCTCTTCTTTTCTTTCTTTCTTTCTTTCTTTCTTTCTTTCTTTCTTTCTTTCTTCCTTCCCTCCTTCCTTCCTTTCTTTCTTTCTTCCTTTCTTTCTTTTTTGTTTGTTTTTCGAGACAGGGTTTTTCTGTGTAGCGTAGCCCGGGCTGTCCTGGAACTCACTCTGTAGACCAGGCTGGCCTCGAACTCAGAAATCCGCCTGCCTCTGCCTCCCAAGTGCTGGGATTAGAGGCATGCACCACCACTGCCCGGCTTTTTTTGTTTTTTTGAGACAGGGTTTCTCTGTGTAGTCCTGGCTGTCCTGGAACTCACTCTGTAGACCAGCCTGGCCTTGAACTCAGAAATCTGCCTGCCTCTGCCTCCCAAGTGCTGGGGTTAAAGGCATGCACCACCACTACCCGGCAACACTGTCTATTCTTACAGAGGACTGGGGTTGAACTCCCAGCATTAGGATGTCAGCTCACAACTGTAACACCCTCACACAGACATACATGCAGGGAAAACTCTAAAACAGATTTAAAAAAAACCAATACAGATAAAAACAATAAATAAATAAATAAATAAATACATACATACATACATAAAATATGATTAAAAATAGAAGAGAGCCCATGAAATTGAGAAAGAAAGGTAGTGGTGGTGGGAAATAGAAGAGGAACTTCAGACAGGAGTGGACTTGATCCAAATGCATCATATATATTTAATACAACATTTTAAAAACAGATTTAAGCGATCAAATAAAAGTGAATAAAGAAAAGAAAGAAAGAAAACCTGGCTATTGTTAGCTCTCAGAGGAACCTGGGAAAATGGCTAACTGAGGCCTATTTAACATATGAAACCTGGCCTCTGACCACCAGTCTCCCTCAGTCCTTACAAGTACCTGCTACAGAGTTGTCCTGGCTGGCGTACCTGCCGCCCCTACCCTAAACCTCTCCACTGCCTGAGCTTTGCTTCCCTTCCTCCAGCTTCTCTTGTCTCCTACGTGACCCAGCCATTTTGGTTACATGCTCTCTTAGCTTCCAACTGACTTTGCTCCTGGCTCTCCCTTGGTCCCATTTTTCTCTCACTCCCTTTCCCTTCTCTCCTCTTACAGCTGGGTTCAGTCTGCTGGCCATACTCAGTCTGGACTCTTCCAGATGCCCCTGGCTGTTCTCTCTCTCATATGTACGGTCACATCTTCGAGCAGATATGTTCTTGTTTTCCTTCATCTAGTGCTAAGCGGAGTAGCGTGTATGAGTTCCTTTCCAGGGAGCCTGGCCTATCTGGGCCAAGCTGCCGATTTGACTCTCCTTCGGTATGGATGGACCATTTGTTTCTGCTGGCCCCTGCCATCCATCAAATTTGACTCCAAATTCTAGTGTCTGCTTCTTCATGTGCTTCTCTCTGCTTGCTCTCACTATCTGCCTCATCTACTCAGTGTCTGTCTGGCTCCTGGCACCTACTACACCCTACCTGGGCATATCGTTTTGTCTCTTTGGTCAGTTACACACACATAGACATCTCTCTACTAAATACACTTACCCTCTCCCTTTCCCCAAAAGCCTGTCTCAGTCTGCCTTTTCAGCTGCTTTCTCCAGTCCTCCTCAACTGGATAAGTGTCACCCTGGAGTTGCCAGCTTTGTCTACTATTATCACAGAAGCCACAGCAGTGTGCCAGGCTGCTCCTCTTGCCCTACTGGCCTCTATTCCCATGGGGAAAAATGCCGCATCTCTCATCTCTGTGATTTGGGACGTTTCTCGGGAAGGAGTCTCTCAGTTTACTCGGGGATGCACAGAATTGAAATTCATAAACGTCCTCTGCTCCGTTTGTTCTCAGCTCTTTTCTGGAGTTCCTTTGCCTCTCTCTAGAAGCTGCTGTCCTGCGGCTTCCTTAAGCCCTCTTGGGCCTGTGACCCTTTCTTTGCCTCTTCTTCTTGGGAGCTACCTGCTCCCAGCTCCTTCCCAGAGCTTCCTCACCTTCCTCTAGGAGCTGCAGTCCTGCATCTTCTTCTGTAAGCCTTCCTAGGCTTCTGAGATCCTGTCCCTTATCTCTCAAGTCCCTCCTGGAAGTTCTGCAGCTTCCTTAAGCCCTCCTGGGCCTCATATGACCCTTTCTCTTCTGTTCTTCAGACTCAAGGATTTTATTAAAGCCTTGCTGTTTTTCTATAAATGGCTTGGCCTCAGTACTGCTCAATCAGTATGGCATGCTTGATTTTAAATTCTCTCCTGTGGTAACAGCTTATACCACTGCACATCAAACAAACAAAAATCTCCAAATCTCTTATATCTAAACTTTCTTTGCTCTACACTTCAAAAAGTCTCTTATCTCTAAGGTTTTTCTACTTTCCACTCATAAACACCCTTATCTCTACAATTTCTCTAAAAAAAAAAAAACCTTTTGCTGTAAACTATCTCAGGGTTTGTAAGTTCATTGGATATGGTTAAAAATCTGTAACAAAATTTAGCTTAACACTTGTAACAGAAGGGCTTATAATTAAAAAAAATTATACCTAGGTTATCTTAATACAACATTCTATATTTGCGACTCAAGTCTTGTTCAGAATATTCTGTATATGTAGCTTATATTCAACTCTTCTTTAAGAAATAGATTTACTAGAAAACAGATGGTTTGAAATCTCAACCACATGTCTAGCAGCCCATCTTTACCACGGTTAAAAAAGAGTTCATGCAATGTAATTTCTCCACCATCTTGGTTAAGGTGACCATGTGGTATAAAGCAACAATTATACAACTTCTCAGTCCTACTGAGGCCTCATTGTATCTCCCTTTCAAACAAAAGAGGCAACAGCAGGGCCTGTAAATATTCAGATTCGGACGAATCTTTATGTGATAAGGAGTTCATTCCTAAGGTTATAAAGTCTACTCAGGTGAAGAAACTGTTTTAGGGATGTGTGTTTAACCACTCACGTCTTTGCTAACTTTGCTCAACATCAGGCTTCTAGAACATTTAAATAATAAACAACACATGCTCAATAAATAAGGTTTATACATTCCTAAGGTCTATACAGTTTAACTGTAACAGATGTCTAGCCTCTGTGTCTTTACTGACTTTTCTAAGTTTAGTTACTTGGATAAACAGCATCTTATGAGAAACCGATATTCTGCAGTGGTGCACTATGAAAGGATAAGACAAACAAACAAAAAGGTTTCTGGCCTCTATATCAACTGTATTTATGGTTTTGTAAAGTTTTCAGTCCCTCTATGTAATACACTTACAGCTTAAAGTTTTATTTTGATGCTAAAGACTCTTCAATCAAATCTTCAACACAAAGTTTTAAGGCTCAAACTTAGCAGAGACAGTTGTGAAATCCTGATGTTTTCCAGCTACTAACTTGTAAACTGTTAATGATAACTAAGACATGCAAGTTAATGCTCAGCCACCTTATAAATGATCACATTATTTTATGTACTAAAACTACACACATAAGCCATGGTAAATACAAATGTAATTCATTTACAGGGACAAGCTTTATTTAGTATTTCATATATGTTTTTAAGGTTAAGCCTAAGACTGGTAATTAAAAATAAGAAACAAGTAAATTTTGTTTAACTCATGAATACACAACAGATAAGGGTCCTCAGACTCTTCAGAGATCTATAGATATCTGTACATATCTTCAGAGATCTGTAGAGAGGATATCTTTTGTCTGTATGGATATGGCACCTGTCAATAATAAATCTGATGGCTATAGCTTAGGCAGGAAATAAGATATCCAGGAGGAGAGAGAATTCTGGGATAGAGCCAGGCTCAGGGATTGCTGCCCAGGAAGAGGTATGGAGACAGACTTGTAGCACCTGAGCACAGGTAACCAGCCACGTGGTAGAATGTAGACGAAAATAATTGGTTATTTTAGTTATGATTTACTCAGAGTAGATCTAGCTACAGACCTAACTGTGTGGTCAGGGTAGCTGTAAATATATTTTAAATCTGAGTCCTATTTTGGGGAGCATGGGGCTTGGAAGAAGAATCAACACTTAAACTTCTACAGGGATCTGCTGAATGCGGCATTTAAAATATTTAATTGAAAAATATTTCCACGACAGACAGAACTGCAAGCTCCTAGAGGCAACCCTAAGATCTCGAAAGAAGACGATGGGATACAGACTACTTCACCTGGCTTGGTGTATCACTAACCACTGGTTGAAACTGCCCATGCCTTACCTACCACCAGTGCTCTGCACAAATTATGGACACTGTTGAGTTGACTGCTCTACTCTGCCTTACCAATTTTCCCAAGTTCCTCCACAGCTCTTTCTGGGTCTGGCAGCCAAAGGCCAACACTGTCCTGTGTAACAGTGACTGATATAATGCTGTCTGTCTGTCCTGTGCGACAACCAAAGACGAGCTACCTCTGCCCTCAGTGAAGCCACGGAGACCAGGAACCTAGGACAACCGTCCAGATGGCGGTCATTCTCTGCCATTTTACTTGATACATACATTTGGATTGTACTTTCTGCTATAATTTATCCTTTTCAGATCTCTGATGATATTGATAGCTAACTGTAGCTTTATGTTAACAGTGGCAGGCACCCAGTTCCTCTCCCCAAGGCTCCAGCTGCCATTTCCTTCTTCCTTTCTTTCTTCCTTCCTTCCTTCCTTCCTTCCTTCCTTCCTTCCTTCCTTTCTTTCTTTTTTTTTCTTTTTTCGAGACAGGGTTTCTCTGTGTAGCCCTGGCTGTCCTGGAACTCACTCTGTAGACCAGGCTGGCCTCGAACTCAGAAATCCACCTGCCTCTGCCTCCCAAGTGCTGGGATTAAAGGCATGCACCACCACCGCCCGGCTGCAGCTGCCACTTCAATTCACTTTATATGTAAGAACTCACTTTTCTAGAGCTACTAGGTCTCTGGCTCAGAGGCACAGTCACAGTTTACCACACTGATAGAGAAATACAACAGGTTTTAACTTTACAGTTAACTAACTGTAAAGTATTAACTTACAGTTAATACTGTAACTTTAACTTACAGTATTAACTTTACAGTTCCTTTATTTAAAGGAACTTGCTTTGCAATGACTGCTCTCAATAATCAACCATTTGTGTCTCATGGTAAATGATTAGCTGAAAAGAAAAAGTTCAATGTTTATATAAGTTGTAAAGGCCTAAGAAACTAATTTGTAGGAAAGTTTGTAAATGCAAGTTGTGGTGACATGAAATCTTGAGTTGTGAAGGTCTAAGAAAGTAATTTAAGGTGTGTAAGTGCAAGTTGTAAAGGTATAAGACAGTAATTAAAGTAATGACAAGTGTCTCTGATTTTTTTCATTCTCTATGCTATTGTTATATAAAGACTTCTAAAGTTCACAGTTTTAACATTAATCAATGGAGTTCTGACAAGCTATTAATCTAGCCCTGATAAAACACTGCTGCTATTATAGTCACAAGCTCAAAATTTTCTTCTAAGCATAGGCTTAACAACCTTCTCAATCATGCTGAACACATCTCTATCCAATCTACATATCCAGGCCTCGGGATATAGAGGAACAGTGTTAATGCTTTTAACTCAGAATCATACCTTGAGGTTCCCAAGCTTTTACTCTGACTCAAAGGGATGAGGCCACTGCTTTTTTCTACAATGTGGATTTTAGTACCGATTGCAAACAGTGGTAATGCTAATATGTCTGAAACACTTATCATTTTGTAAACTTAAAACATTTCCTGTAAGCTTCAGGAAGTCATGACTTGTACCCACCTGTCACAGGTCAAATGGACTCCAGACAATCACTCCTGTCAGTCAGCAACCTAAGATTTCTCACCTACTGCCTGCCCCTGGTTTTGGTCCTGCTCCCCACCCCAACTACCAGGACCGTGGGCCTGGAAGTTTCAAGTACACACCTAAAATAAAAAGTGTCTCCTGTCCATCTATATCTGTCCCAGCAGGTTCCAAATAGCTGCAGACTGCTGCAATACTGCCTGCAATGTGCCAGCCCCAGGTGTTCCTTGGAATCTACATGCCAGACTGCTCCAACGCAGCCTCCACTTCCCTAGCCGCAGGTTGTTCCTCAGAACCTGGGCAGCAAGTGAAACAGATCTTCCCCAGCCTGCCCTCCTCTCTTCCTTCCTGGCTTTCATCAACATTCCAGTCTTCTTGGGCCCTGATGACACCCTAATTTCAGCAGAAAGTAGTTATAGAAGAGATTACATCATCCCTTATCATTAGCAAAAAGGCTGGAATGTTAAGTCTTAAAGAAACTCAGGACAAATGGCTAACTAAGGTGCCCACTTAACATATTAAAGCAGAGACTGGCCACCAATCCCCCTGGCTTGCTCTGTTCTGTATCTCTCTCGGTCCACTTGCCCCACCACCAAATGGCCCAGTTCAGTCTGTTGGCCATATTCAGTCTGGACTCTTCCAGATCCCTCTGGCTGTTCACTCCCTTATGTATTCAATAAACCTTCTCCACAATCATACCTTGGAGGAGACATGTCCTAGTTTTTCTCAGCCATCTGGCATCTTGATCTTGGACTTTCAGACTCCTGAACTGTAAAGAAAATGTTTGTTATGTCAGGGCTCTATGTTTTCCCACCTACTGCCTACCCCTGTTTTAGCCGTCCAAACTAGGGAAGTAGGGATGACAGCCCTATTCTACCTTAGAGGTGCTGACACAGATGCTTGGAGGAGACTCTGCCATGGTTTTGTAACTTGGGTTATCGTGAGTTCACCCATAGACAATGGAGAAGCTAGCAGCACTGCGTGGTGGCTTTGGATTAACTCCAAACAATATGGGTGCAATTTAAAGAATCCAAGCATCCTAGTGAAGAGAGGCTCTGTGCCTGGCTGGCCCAGACCTGCCTGAGAAGTGATGGCTGAGCAATAGCGAGGAATAGAGAGGTTCCCCCCACCCCTCATTATTACCTGCATGTTTCCGTCTTGGTTGAGTTCCCCGTACTTCTGTGTAAATCACGTTTTCTTTAGGGTCTACTTAGGAAGAAGGTGAAATTTCAGAGAAGGATAAGGTGCTTCCTTCTCTTCTCAGCTACCCCTCCCCTGGCTGGTTTGTTCTCTAGAAGGATCATAACCCTCCAGGCTTTATTGTCTTCTTGACCCTGCTCCAATATGTATCTTGCGATTTCTGCCAAACCAGAGACCAGAGGGCTCTTGTCCTCACCATTGCTGTACACTGGCTGCAGTTCTATACAGGCTGGTACGTTGTAATAGGTGGGCTCCTGGGGTTCTGAATATGAAGGACTCCTGGAATATATAGAAGCACTGATGTTTCCCCATGAGACGAATGGAATAGTGATCCCTCCTAAGAAGTTTTCAACCAACATTATTTCTAGGTTAAACCCCCACAGTATGTAAGAGGCACCATGCTAACAATACTTAGAAGTATTTAGTTCTGTTTTGCTCCTATTTTATATGTTTAAGCAATGACTGTTCTATAAAGCGAAGTGGCTTACCATCTCCACTAAACTAGAAAAGGGAAAGAGCCAGGATTTAAAACAGGCCTGAGGTCCCTTTCAGAGACACCAATCTCATAGAAACAAAGACCCCAAGGAACTTTCATGGTTTGGACGCAGCCACTATGGGAGGCTCGATGGCAGTCTGTGAGTTGTGGGGTGACTTTTAAATCGAGCCTTCAGGATACAAGATGGTGGCATGGTGGCAGTCTCTTCACAGATCCTACTCCTTGGCAGAGCTCCTCCTCTAGGTGTGTGAGGTATGTGCTCCACGCTCCTGGCTGTCATTGCAGCAGATGTTGATTAGGTAGGGCATGCCTAAAGATGTCTAGGCTAATTAAGCTATGTCATCTCAAGACACGGGTGGATTCAAAGTCTATGTGATATGAGAACAGGAACTAAAAAGTACATTCATGATTAACAAGAAGGAAGCCAGTTTGTGGAGGAAGATGGGAAGCCTTTCCACACCTTGCGTCATCTAACAAAGAGATCATGTGTGAAATGAAGGCAAGGACTTACAAACCGGAGGGAGGGGATGCTATAAATATCATGGACCACATGGATGGCTGACTTTGGGCTGACTGGCTAGTCCAGTTCCATTCCTGAGAGCGATGCTTCCTTTTTTAAATAAACTATTTCTATCCTATGCCTCATGACTTCAAAGGCATGACTTTTTCTTCATCTTTCTTCATTAGTATCACCAGAATTTTCATCTAACTTGTCTATTTTTTAATTAAATTCTAGTAAAATTTGTATTGAGCCTTCTTCTTAGGTCTTTTCTAAATTCTTTTATTAATGAGAATAAGAACTTCCAAAGGGAACTCGTTTCCCTGGTAACTGCCAAAGTGGTCATTTAGACAACCAAGCTCACAGCAGTACAAGGAAAGTGATTGAATAAATGAAAATCAGTTACTACTTGATATGAGAAGGAGGCTTAGCTCCCCGTAGCTAAGGTGGAGGTTCTGGGAATTGGCTTGCGGCATCCCAAGAGAGGGACAGCATCAACTGAGTGCAACCCATCTCAGCAACATGTGTAGAAATTATGGTCTTGGTGATAACAAGGTAATAAGATTCGAGATTTGATTTACATTCTCTGTCCTATGGATGTTTACATTACTTCCAGAAATACAGCCAAGTTCTTACCTGGAGTCATCAGAGGTAGGCTTTCCCCCTGTAAAGGAATGCATCAGATTTCAGGAAGAGGGGTCTTCATGGGGGCTAGATGACAGCTTAGACGGGGCTCACATGAAAACTGCCTGGAACTTCTGTTACTGAGATCCTAATCTTTGCTACGCTGATGGAGGAGGAGAGAGATAAAACAACTGAAAATTTCCTGTTGGCCCCAAGTAAAGGGAACCTCCTTAGTCCATCCTCCCTAAACGTCAGTCCATCCTCCCTCAACCTCAGTCCATCGTCCTTCAACCTCAGTCCATCGTCCCTCAACCTCAGTCCATTCTCCCTCAACCTCAGTCTATCCTCCCTCAACCTCAGTCTATCCTCCCTCAACCTCAGTCCATCCTCCCTTAACCTCAGTCCATCCTCCCTTAACCTAGTCCATCCTCCCTTAACCTCAGTCTATCCTCCCTCAACCTCAGTCCATCCTCCCTCAACCTCAGTCCATCCTCCCTCAACCTCAGACCATCCTCCCTCAACCTCAGTCCATCCTCCCTCAACCTCAGTCCATCCTCCCTCAACCTCAGTCCATCCTCCCTCAACCTCAGTCCATCCTCCCTCACCCTCAGTCCATCCTCCCTCAACCTCAGTCCATCCTCCCTCAACCTCAGTCCATCCTCCCTCAACCTCAGTCCATCCTCCCTCAACCTCAGTCCATCCTCCCTCAACCTCAGTCCATCCTCCCTCAACCTCAGTCCATCCTCCCTCAACCTCAGTCCATCCTCCCTCAACCTCAGTCCATCCTCC
>NW_021620768.1:771965-807709 GCF_004785775.1 Grammomys surdaster | reverse complement strand
AACCTCAGTCCATCCTCCCTCAACCCCAGTCCATCCTCCCTCAACCTCAGTCCATCCTCCTTTAACCTGGACTTTCAAAGACAGTGGTCTTTAATGATTGTAGATAGTTCATTAGTCTTAGAAAATGGACTTGATCATCTATAAAAATACTGAACATTTTAAAGACCAGTAATCTACCAAATCCCATTTGGTTTCTGTTCTGACTTCAATTTCTTAGAGCCTTTCTCTTCTCCTTCCTTGAGGAATCTTATGAACACACAGAGGAGAGCCTTTGGCCTTTCTGAGGTTAGAGAAATATGCATCTCATCGAGGTATGTTGTCCTCATGTAGCTATTAGAACAACTTTGTATTTGGTAAACAGGACTTCTGAAGGACCTAGAGGGAAAGGCAAGGGATCATGTGATGGAAGAGGAGGCGTTCTAGAGAGCCTAGAGATGGTCACATAGTCAGTGTGAGTATGCAGGAACAGAGACAGGAAGGATATGATTAGGAAACCACCCACCTGATTTTCTAGAGAACCAGCAATAAAACAGAAACACTCCAACAGCCATGATGAGCAGTCCCACAGTGATTCCAGTGGCCACAGGAACAGTTCTGTTCTTTGTCATGTCTGAGGGGCAGAGGATACCCAAGCATAAACCCAGGAAAGGATGGATAGTTTTGAGTGGCTCTGAGTCTTGAATTTGATGTTTTGGTGTTGGGGAGGAGAAGAATCTTTGTGACCAGGAGTATCGAGGCTAAGTAGTGATAGATGTGGCGCAGATGATGGCTCATTTGTTTGTGAGAAAGCTTGTCTCTATGCCCAAGGAAAGGCAAGAGTCAAGACAGATTGTGACCAGAGAGAGAAGGAGGAGCCAGCTGATGATTTTAAGTTCCGAGATGCTCTTTAAGCCTGGATCTCCTGCATCAATTAGGAGTCACTTCAAAACACAATGGTTTAGAGAGCCATCGGCTCAAGGACTTGTCTTTGAGAAGCACTTTCTTAAAAAAAGAAAAAAAGATATAAAAAGGCCGGGCAGTGGTGGTGCACGCCTTTAATCCCAGCACTTGGGAGGCAGAGGCAGGCAGACTTCTGAGTTTGAGGCCAGCCTGGTCTACAGAGTGAGTTCCAGGACAGCCAGGACGACACAGAGAAACCCTGTCTTGAAAAAAAAAAAAAAACCAAGGGAGAGAAAGAGAGAGAGAGAAGAGAAAGAGAGAGAAGCGCTTACCTGGTCAGCCATGGTGAGCACTGTGTGTTGAAGCATATTTGTCAGTGATGAAAAGTGTGTACCCTAAGGCCACTGTCAGCCTCACAGAAGTTTCCAGAATGTTCCAGAGTCAGAGAGATGTTGACAGAGACTCCTTCTCTAGAGGGAGTTGAGATGTTCCTCAGGGTAACATTTGTGTGTGTGTGTGTGTGTGTGTGTGATAAAATTGGTACAGGATTTGGGGGAGAGCCTCTCAGAGACTCACGATGAAGCTCTACCATATTACCTAACACAGCCTGAGCTCCCGACATCCTGAGTGTGAGGACAAGGAAGGGACACTGGAACTGAATGGAAACGAAACTTCAGTAGAAGCTTCTGGGATATTGTCAGCCTCACTGGAGTAGAGCTACTCTATTCTCTAAGCATTCCATAGTCAGATAGAAGTGGAAGGACTCTCTTATTTCAGAGAGGGCTGACCTGCTCCCCCGGGTGACATCTTCAGGCAAAAATGGTACAAGACTAGGAAAGGGAGCCTTCCCAGGTCTCACAGTTTAGCTTCCCCATGTCCCCCACTACAGCTTGGGCCCCAAGGAAGGTCTGAGATTAGGGCAGGGTGGGACCCTGGAACTGAGGGAGATGAACTAGCCATTGGTTTCTTCTATTTGAACACAGCCCTCCACACTAAAGGCATTTCTGCCTGCAAAATGTCATTAATAGTCTTTAGTGGCCTTCTCGGGTTCTTCAGAGCTCATCTATAATTTATTTATCCAAATTGTGGGAAGTGAGAATGTTTGCATAGTGTTGTGTATACTCTGAAGTACCTGACACATAAACACAAACCTGTTTGCAGAATATGAGAATGAAGACACAACCGAAAGCTGGGAATTTGAGAGATGAGAATTACTAGAAGAGAAAAAGATGGGCTTGAGAGAACATGCCAGAACCTGCAGTGGAAAGGGGCCAGATCCAATATGGAAGGACTATGTATAGGTTATGAGGCTGGCAGTTGTGCAGTGACTGAGGACAGGCAAGTTGGCTGGTCTGTTTGAATTGCTGCAGAGGGTAGGACAGCAGTCTGACAGGCCCAGTAACTGTGATGAAGTAGAAGGCTGGACATTCAGTCAGGACTGGCCCTGCTACAGATTTGATCTTCATCAAACAATAGAAAGGCATGAAGCTGGACTGGAGTGGGCCTGGAGTGGAGCAGGTGGGTCACTAAGTGGCACTTCAATACTGTCATTGAGGCATCATTACTGGGACCTAAAAAACTGAAACGCTGGTCAAGTCTGGGAAGAGCAGGTTGTGTCTTGGCTCTGCAAGACCATCTGGGTAGTGGTTGGAGCAGCTTGCAGTCTTTGATTGGAAATCTGCTAGAATGCACACACACACACACACACACACACACACACACACACACACAGAAAGTAAAGTTAAGGAGTTTGGGGGGAAGCTGAGCGGTGGTGGCACACACCTTTAATCCCAGCACTTGGGAGGCAGAGGCAGGAGAATTTCTGAGTTCGAGGCCAGCCTGGTCTACAGAGTGAGTTCCAGGACAGCCAGGGCTATACAGAGAAACCCTGTCTCGAAAAACCAAAAAAAGAAAAAAAAAAGAAAGAAAGAAAGCAAGAAAGAAAGAAAGAAAGAAAGAAAGGAATGTTTCCTCTATATTTTAGAAGGAGTCCCCCTGAAATACTCTCCATCATGCCTTGTTCACCTTTAACTCTCTAAAACTGAAAGCTCATGGCAAATCTGCTGCTGACTGCCTCTGGCATCACCAAGACCAATAAAAATTATGCCACAGATATGGGGAAGGACCCTCTTACCCATAAAGGGAATGTCCCAGACCCAGTTCTCTTATGGGGCCGAGGATTGATATGCCTGTTTGATACCACAGAAGGCACAGCTAATTGGCTACCAAAAAGATTAATGAAATAAATAGATAACCCCACAAAGCCAGGCCCAATCATAAATAAAATGAATAACAATTTACATCCAGGGAAGAGAAATCTCCCTGAGAATTCCCTCCTTTTTCCTTTCCAGGTAAAAATGTATCACCCGTGATGTCTGCTGTTAGAAGTTCTAATCCAGATGCTAGCCTCCGAACTTATACTACTCAGACCTTCAAAGGGCCATTGACAAGAACATCAAACAGCTAGAGATTGACATCACTAATCTGAAGAAATCTCTCGTTTCGCTGTCTGAAGAGACCTCCAAAAATCAAAAAGATCCTTATTGGACTTGATTTACTCTATTATAATAGAAAAGGCTGTGTACAGCTCTTGACTGTGTACAGCCCTTAAAGAAGGATATTCCCTTTACGTAGACAAGACAGGGATGGTTAAAGAGAGCATGAAAAAGGTCAGAGAAGGCCCTGAGAAAAGTCAGAGAGAGAAAGAGAAAGATGAGTGCTGGTACAAGAATTGGTTTTCAACCTCTCCAGGGTTGTCAACCCTACTTCCTCTCATCTTGGGACCATTAATTGGGTTCTTTTTGCTTATTTCTTCTGGTCCCTGGGCCTCAAATAGGCTGACTAACTCTGTGAAACAACAGATAAATAATTTGGTAGCAAAACCTATTCAGATACATTATTATAAGTTAGCTATGGAGGACCATGAGACCCAAGATGAGGTTGTTACTCTATCCAGGGTGTTCCCAAAACCCATCTCCACCCAACCTAGAAGAGGGGACTTCCGCCCCTAGACCAAGCAGAGAGGGGCCACCCAGAACCCCCTCTGACTGGTGATCTGAATTCTTGCTTAGGCTGCGATGCTAAGCACTGCAAGGGAATATCAATAAAAGTTAAAAATATCTCTCTGGGTTCCCTGAGGGACAAGCCTGACTACATAGGGGTTGATGTCAAAAGTATCCCCTCTCCAGGAAAAAGACATCGGGATGTGTATGGCCCTCATGCCTCACTGGACAACATCAGGGGAACCAGAGCCATTACAAGGTCCCCTTCAATTACTGGAGGTCAGGCCTCTATCCCCGCCTTCGCAAGATTAGATTCGCCACAGCCCTTCTATACTTAGAGAAGGGAGGAGATGTCAGGGACATTCCTGCTTACACACTGAAGGCCTAAAATCAGCCATAGGCCTAAAATCAGCAATAGGCCTGTCATATATGTATACAACCACCAAGTCTTGGTCTCTGTGGATAAACACTGAAACAGATGGCTATAAGCTATTGTAAACAGGAAGTTTTTGTGACAATTTACCAGCCTGAGTAGTGATAGACCTTGTAAATAGGTAGCCTTGGCAGATATTACCAATTTAGATAAGGACAAGTGAATCATAGACAGAGTCATAGTGACCTGTTCCCTGAACCCTCACCCAGCCGATACCCTGTTCTGAAAAATATCTGTATTTCCCCTGAACACCCACGCTCCAGTGTCATCCCCTTCCCCACGTCCTGCTTTTTTGTGTTTATAACCCCTGTGTGAATGAGTATAAATTACAATTTGAAAAAAAATTATATATATTTAAAAAAAAAGGAGTTTGGGGGGATTTTTTTTCTTGTGCACATTTGAGACTTTTATGCCCATGGTCTTGGTAGCTGAGGGAGGGGAATCCCAAAAGCAGGGAAAGGATGAGGGACCCCACCCTCTGGAATAGGCAATGGGTGGGGAATCTTAGGCTGTTGACTGGCCTGGGTATTTAGCTGGAGTCCATTTGACCCATGAGAGATGGATTCAAGTTGATTCCTTGGAATTTACTACAGTCTATTTTTTTTTTAACGTTTCCAAAAAGCGATAAGTTTTAGACATGTTCGCATTACCATTGCTTGTAATCTATACTGAAACTCACATACTCACACCTTTGTGTCATAGTAGAAGCTTGGGAAACAGGTTTTTTTTGGGGGGGGGTTGGGGGGTTAAGAGCATGAATACTTTTTAAGGTAAGCTCAGGGAAAACAGAAACATTCCGTGGAGCAGAAAGGGCAAAAGGTTGCTTGATCTTGATTTTCAGATGACTACAAACCACGAAAGAGGGGCTTCTTCCCTGTATCCAGAGACTGGATGTGTGTGTATAAAGTTAGTACAATGAGAAGCACTTTTAAATCTATACTTGAAGACAACCAAAAGAAACTTAAAATCCTGAGCTTGTGTCTGTGATAATATCAGAACTCCATTGATCAACGTCAAAATTCTGAAATTTTGAAGTCTTAATACAACAGTAGCTTATCAAGGGAAAGAAATCTGAAGCACTTTTATCCCTTTTATATACCGTAACTCACTTTTTACCACTCTTTAAGCTTTCACATCCTCTAATCTTTATAACTTGCATTTACACACCTAACTTAGACTCTAAAACACTTTCTTGAATCCTCATAATGTAAGCTTTCATATCCTCAGACTTTACAAAAAAAAAAACCCCACAAAAACCCAACAATCCTATTTTGAGAAAGAAATATATCCTACTGTGAGAAATCTTCTAGTTCTTCCCTGAATTGCCTATGCTGTCTTTCTTATTTTCTTTACTCTCAAGACAGCATTACAGAAAATTCTCACCTACCCAGGACTCCTGGGCCTCTTTTTCCTTGTGTTACAAAGGATACATGTCTGATGTATCGCTGATGTATCAGACTCAGTATTTTTCTACAATGCTGTTATACTGCTTTGGAAAACAAAACAAAACAAAACAAAACAAAACAAAACAAAACAAAACAAAAGCAGCTGGATTTTTACTTTCTTCTAAACAAAGATTCATGTGAAATAACAAGCACATTTGTCCAGTAAGTGGCTCCATTGTGATGTTAACTAGTGGCCTTGACAATGACCAACCATGATCTGTATAGAACGAAGTGAGGATATGACTGATCTAAGGTGTGCCTGAGGGGAACTGATTGGTTGGTTGTAGTTATGAGAGAGAGCACAGCCAAAGACATCTTGAAGAGTTCAAAGCAGGGAGAGAAAGTAGTGGGCTACATATGGCCATCAGAGTGAACTGGGCCATGAGAGGAGGGGAGGAGAAGCAAGAAAGGAGGACCAAGAAAGGGGGGCAAAAGAGAGAGGGGTACACAGACCAAGAGAGAGCCACGAGCCAAAAGGATAAAGAGAGCCAAGAGAGTGCATGGCCAAATGGCAGGGTTATATATAGACATAAGATGCTGGGGGAGGGGAAACTCATGGGCTGGAGAAGTTTAGGGTTAGGGGGTGGGGTGAGGAGAACTGAGAGAAGCCAGGGGCCAGCGTAGGACTCTAACAGACACTTACTCAGGGACCCTAATGGCCATCATGCACTTTGGTATGCTAATAGGCACCACAGTTAGTCATTCTTTTGGATCTGACACATATCCTGTCACCCTCTAACAAAGGTCTAGAAAACTACATCATGCAGTAAACTTATATTTGTTTAAATGGGCTTCTAGAAAGAGGCTCATGAGAACCCTAGAAAATTAAGAAACACATTTCACAAGGAAGCCATTTTCTCCTGCTCTTTCAAATCCAGTCTTCCCCCAACCTATGCTGAGAGTTGTTATTACTTGGAACTCTGGAAAAACTAAGGTCTTGCATAGTATTTGTTCGCTCCACTGTTCTGTAGAGAAGTTGATAAGTGCTTGTAGAGAACTGGATGACTCTGTTGACGCAGTTAGCTTGGGAACTAAACATCACAGGGCACAAGAAGACAGCATGAGATGACCACACACATTTATTAAAGGCTGTGGAGGTTTCTGAGCCTATTGAGGGATGGATAAGCACAGACAATGAGTTTGGCTGAGAAAGGAACCTAGAACAGGGCTGAGGTGATTATGGTAGGAAATAAAGGTGTTGGGGGCAAACTTTCAAAAGGGTTTGGTGAGAGGGAAATCTGTATAGCAATGGGTATCAGCAGGAACCCAGGACTTACCAAAGACAGAGATCCATATAGCCTCACTGCGCTGGGCTCCCAGGCCATTGTCTGCTGTGCAGTAGTAGTTTCCAGATCGCTCTGTGCTCATAGAGAAATTGAAGGATGCTCCTTCTCCAGAGAGTGTAGAGCTGTTCCCCAGGGAGACATTCTCATAGTAGAACTCATACAGGATATATGGAGAGCCCCTCTGGGATTGACAATGAAGTGTCATCAAGTCTCCCTCAAGGGCCTGGGTCTTGCCGGTGCTTAGGTTGAGAACTGGTTGAGACACTGGGACTGGAGGAAATAAAGTGGGTTGACAGTTACTTCTATTTTGTTCTAATGCAAATGCCTGGTCTCCATTCTACCAGATCTTGGGATAGCTCAACCTTCCAGACTGGACACCAGCAATCTCCTGACTTCCATGCTGGTCTTTTATCTATTCCTTTCCAGTTTGCCTTGTCCCTCCTGGCTTCCCTTGTTAGCCAACTTTCCTTAATTTTACAGAGATGGTACCTTCAGGGGAGAAGTTTGTATTTTGCTGCCATAGGACTGACACCCTTTCCTCAGTCAGCTCTTTGCTCCTTTGTGACCCATTTCCTCTCCTGAGTCTTAAGCCTCTGTGTCAGTCTCTGTTCTCTATTTCTCTGCTTAGGGTAGCTTCAGTGCTTTGCTCCAGGATCTTTAACCTTCTAAATTTCACATACTCTTGCAGGATGCTCTCCTCAGGTACTACCTTCTTCCAGGTACCCCAAACCATCCATTCTATCAGAATATTAGAAGCTGAGCAGGAGGAGGGTAGGTTCTGTGGATGGTAACTGTAGCCTGTTAGGAGTATGCAACCTGACCCTGTATATGACTTCTGGAGGTTGCTTACTTCTGATGGACAATAGCTTCTCCTTGCTCCATTGCCTGGACATGGGAATAATTTTGCAAGTTCTCAGAGAATGGAGAGATGTGTTGAGGTTCAAGAGCCTTAGGATTTCAGTCTCATGTTAAAACTAACAGGTAGGTGTTGGGCCAGAGGGAGAGGCCTTCAGCCTCTTGGTGAAGCTGTACTGTATTCTCCATAGCATCTCATTGTAGGAGACCAGGGGTGGGAAGAAGTAACCAACTGGGGTTTGAAGACGTGCAGTGTGGTCAGAGTAAGTCCCTGAGAATCCTTCTGTTTACAGTAAGATGTCAGGAGGCATTTCCCAAGATACACTACTTCTAGCATCCCATCTGTTCCTCCTTTATAAGAGCCATTTCATTTTAACCGAGGAGGATTTGTAATTTACAAAGGGTATGTTCCTAATTACTGAGCATTTTCCTGATGTTCTGAGAATTCTCACTGCCCTCAGCTTGTTCTGTCTATTTCTAAGTATTTTCTAATGCTTGACAGGTTGTTCAGAACATTGAATTATTGGTAATCGACAACATCTACTTCCACTTGACTGTCTCAAGTCCTCCTTAAGGATCTCCATGTGCAATGTGGGAAATCCATGTGTAATGTGGGGAATCCATTCCTCAGATGATACCTGGCAACACACACCTTTTATGGTGATGGGAATTGCCCTGCTGACAAAACTTCGGCGGCTGTTGTTAGCTTCACAGTAATACTCCCCTGCGTCGCTGATGTTCACTTTGGAGATCTTGAATTCTGCTTCTGAGGACTTAGGAATCTTTGTTTCTTTATTCAGCACATCCCTTTTATACCAGGAGAATGTGAGGGGCCCTGGGACTCCTTTTATTGAGCAGTTGAGTAACAGCAACTGCCCTTCAAACATCAACTTTGAGGCTGGGATGATGCTTGTTTGGAAGTCCGCCAAAGCTCCTAAATGAATAAGAATGACATGTGTGGGACTTTTGGCAATGGCATGCTCATGGGTGAAGGGTGGAAAGACAAAACCTGTTTTACCATGTGGGAAGGGGCCCTAGAGTAATGTTAGGCTTGTCTCTGGGAAGTGAGAAGACAGTGGAGACTTTTCTGCCAGCTGAAAAGGCCCTACATTCCTGAGGGCCTTGTCAAGGATATGGAGAAGGTTATTCTGCCCAACTTGACCTCATGTCTACCTTATCCTGATAATTCCAGAGTTGTTACCCAGGGCTCAACACTTAGGAAAAGTGGAGGAGGGAAACAGGAGACTTGGCATCAAATATGATGGCCCTGAGTACAGTGTCAGTAGCGTTTGACTGGAAATGAAGAATTGTCATGAGTAATAAGCTGGCCTTCAGTTGGCACTTCTTAACTTCTCTAGTGTACCTGTCAGACAAGCAAGGAGTTTGAGTCCAGGATCGACTCACAAAGAAGGATTGTCCATCCTGGGAAGAGTTTTAGGCATATTGTCTTAGGACAGTGCATTTTGGATTATTCTCCAGTCTTGAAGAACAAAATATGATAGTTGACTAGAGGATGGGAATGTGTGTGGTTCAGCAGTTAGGATGAAGGAAAGACTGTGCTAGGAATAACTGTGATGCGACTGTTGGATATGCCCTCTCTTTCCTCTCTGAACTGTTCATCTTTAAATCAGTAGCCACAGGTGCACCCATTTCTTACAACAGAAGAGTAGACTGATAGAGTTTTGTCAGTCAGATTGGTTTCTTAGCAAAGGGAGGAAAGTCATAGGTAATGCTCTTACTTCCCTTCGCTCCACACCCAGCATCTAGGTGTTCTAGACTACGTGTCCCCTACTACACCATCTCTAAGGGCATCAAGATGGATCTGCTTATTTCCGAAGACTTCATCTTTTGGCTGTCTTGTCCTAAAGCAGTCTGCATTAGGCACCTCCTGTTCTGGAAACCTGTCTTTTTGACTGAGCCGAACATTCAGCCCAGTTTGAGGGCTGACCCCATTGTAGGGATGGTTCTGATGTTGTCCTGTTCCCCAACTGGTTCTTGATCTGTCAGTAAAAAGCCATGGGACAATTGCTGGGTGGAAGGAATAGGCGGGACTTCTGAGTCACTGGAGGAAAGAGATAGATGAAAGGGAAGAGAGAGTTAACTATGCTTCTGCTGGAGAAAAGTTGACAGGTCATGTGAGATCTCAAAATGGAGTGGCTACACAGGCTGCTCCTACAGGCAGGTGGTCAGGGATGTTTAGCAGGGACTATATTTAATAGAGCAACTAAAGTTTAGGGCAGGTGAGAGATTCTGAGCTAAGAATATTGATAAGGGCACATTAGTAGCAGGAGTTTAATAATGCCTGGCAATTGTGCCTAAAAGGCAAGTTGAAAACGAACAACTGTGTATGTGTGTGTGTGTTTTATCTGTGGATTCAAGGGAAGCTGAGCAGGAGCTGGTATTGAGGCCCGTTCCCGGAGTTATGGTGAGTAACAAAAGCTATACACAACACCTCATAGTACACAGTTCAGGATCATAGCATTGGAAGGAAAACTTATGTCAGACTGAGACCAGAAATGCCTTTATCTAAAGGCATCGAGAGAAAAAAAATGAACATGTTTTTTGTTGTCTTGTTTTTCTTTCTTGGTTCTAAGCTCATCAGGGATATCTACAACAGCTGAGTATTTTCTCTCATATAACTTGCACAGGCATGAGAAAATACTTTCTATAGAGGCTAGTAACCCAAACTGTGTATGCTTTTAAATAGCTTCCATGCCTGGAAAAAAATCTCAGAATGATACTCACTCTGCACTGGAATTTTGAATGCTCTACTTTGTTTTTCAACTTGAGAATTCTTTGTTTCTGCCTTGCAGCGGTACCACATTGAATCTTCAGTCCATATGGCAGGAATGTGAAACTCTGAGGAGCTGTTGCAGCCTGATCCCAGAGCCTGGTAGTTTCTGAAGAAACAGAACTGGATCTGGGCATCTGACCTCTGTGCAGAGAGCTGGGTTCTACAGGTCAGGGTCACTGGGCTTCCATCTATGGGTTGGGAAGGTCTGGCCATCAGCACAGGATGTGGGAACAACTCTAGAAAGAAAGGATCACAATCGTTCACTGAGCAGGTAAGTACACCGCAGAAAGCCCCCTTTCATCCTCAGGACCGATGTATGGAGTGGTACCACTCCCCAGGCGCTGGCTAGAGGGAGGTGCTGCTTTTGATTACCAGCATCCTTCTACCCAAAGATTGTTTGTGCTTCTGCTCAATGGACTGGCAGCCCACCCTTTCTTCCTATTCTACCTCTATAACCATAGGAAGCCTGCCTCTGATTAACCTGTTCAGAATAATTAAAGCCATACCTTGGACTTGAACTTCGACTGTATTGGAAGAAATGACGCTCCCCCAAGCCCACGTCGACTTCCTAGAGCATTTGTATTGACCGTTGTCCTTCAGATTTGCATGACGAATATGGAGCTCAGAACTAGGATGAGGTAATTCCAGAGCTCGATTGTTCTTGTAAAATGTCAGGGTCTCTGCTGCTATGCTTCGCTTTGTGTCGCACCTCAGCACCACAGAGTCTCCTTCGAACACAGGAGGTGGAGCTCGCAGTACCAGGGAAACTGTGAAGACACCAGGCCCACCACTTGGAACACACCAGACCCACCACTTGGTTCCCTCTCCTTGGTCCCTCTTGTTGCCATTCTAAGTAGGCTTTACAGGAAGTGGGAGTGGAGAAAGCATCAACTCTCTTTCTGAGCTTAAACACCTTCACTTTGAGAAATGCTGGACAGCAGAAGGTAAGTTAAAAAGCTCCCCGCATCATTGTGAACGCAGTCTTCGAGTTCCTTCTCCCATGTTTGTATACCAGAGTTTCTGTACGTCTTTCGTTCTTAGGGGATTTTAACGACTCGTATCTACTTGCAGACTCGCCTGTCGTTTCACTAGTGCCCCTTCTATGTGAACCATTACTGCAGCTAAATTTTCAGAAGCCACAATTTTCTCTCAATACTCTCAAAATCATTTAATGAGATCTCCTGTTCAATCAAGTGTCCTTTATTTTGGGGTGTGTAGATTTATGAGCTTTGGTAGGAAATGTTCAAGGGAATCATGAGGTCAAAGAGCATTACTTTTTTTCTTTCCTTGTTAATAATGTGTTTTCTTGCTCACACAATCAAAGGCTATTTTTACTAGGCTGATACTACTTCAACTTTAAAACAGAGGGCTTCAAGACCAAAAAAGAAATATATATGCCTCCCTCTCTTTCTCCCCCTCCCTCTTGCTTCCCTCCATTCCTCCCCCTCCCTCTTGCCTCTCTACCTTTTCTCCCCCTTCCTCTCTTTGTGTATCCATAAAAATCAATCCATTTGTTTCTATCTATCTAACATTTACACACACACGCACACACAGGCACGTGCGTGTGTATGCACAAGCGCAAGTCCTTATGACACTTACTATTCCAAATAAACAAAATGGATTCAAGACGCATTCAAATAAATTGCTTCTCAAATTTCATTTACACGAGCAGTTTATAAATACTACATATTCTTGGGGCTCAATAATTTCAAGATTTGAGTTCATAAATACAGGTCACAAAGCTGCCCAAGTTTTCTGACTCATGCTAGACTTTAAGGACCACAGGGATCGTAGTGAGTGTATTTAGAACTCAGTTAGCTGTTACTGACAGTTATGACCTTCTGTATGCACTAGTTGAAGTCACTGCCTACTAGGCTGAATAGACTTTATTCAGACTATTTAAATTTTATTAATTTTTATGTTTAAACTTAGGCTAATTTTGTACCATATCTGGTTCTCCATAGGGATTTTTAATCTCTCTGTAACCGTAGCATGAAATAGAATGGCTTGTTCATGAGTTGTTTGTGGTAAATAGTAACATAATCTACAGGGAAAATTGGACAGAAATGGTATCTGAAGCTTCAGTTCTTTCACTTCCGTCTCACCTTCTTTATAAAAGACTAAGTGCACGGGTGTGCTTGGAGGTAAGCTGTTGGCTTGACACCAGTACTCTCCGGACTCACGGACCATTAAGGTAGGTGCTTTACCCACCAAAACACCTTGGGTTTGCCTCAATGTTTTGTTTTTCTGGTACCATTTTGTTTTCTGGGGTAATCCAAATCCATTACAAGTCAGAGTGACAGTCTCTCCTCGAAAGAAGGTAGTCCATGGAGGCTGAAGGGAAACCACGGATAGGGGTGCAGTTTCTGAGGAAGAGAGAAAATGAGTCTGTAACAGAGGTTCCCACAGTTTCCAGTCCAGAAGAGCCCTGTGGGAGTGTGTGTGTGTGTGTGGGAGAGAGAGAGAGAGAGAGAGAGAGAGAGAGAGAGAGAGAGAGAGAGATCTGGCTTTGGACAGTTCCTAAGAACACAGTGTTCCTTCCCCCTCCCCTGTCTCATGTCCATGTTCATCCCCCCTCCCATGTCCTCCTGTATCACCCGTGCCCCCCATGTGTGCCCCACCCATGCCCGTACCCACCCAGGGGCTCACTGAAGGCTGAAGACTGCATGTCATCCAGGAGCACTCACCACCCACAGGGAAGAGTGATTCCCCAGGGATGGCAAAGAGCAAGACAATTTCTGGAGGCAGTTCCAGCAGGATTCACTGTAACACTGTGTGGTTAGTAAGCCTGCTCTGAGAATAGATCCTAGATAAAGTCATTCCTTCTTCCTTTGGCATCTTGTTGTTCATAAACCCTCAAAGAATTTCAGAATCATTAAAATCACAATTTTGTATTTTCTCTTAAGATAATAAATAATTTTATCATCAGGCTTTACACTAGAAAAGCTTAAGAGATCAATGCACTTAACTGCTTTGTTTCATAGAGAATAACATAAACGACTAGAAAAATCCACCATCATTATTTGTGTCAGAATAAGAAATGGACAGTCACCTGCTGATCCCTAGGGGAACTAGACATTCACATTGACTGGATGGCTAGCTATGGGAAGAAGGGGGAGACTGCTTGATATACTTTGGATCCTCAAATATCCAAGACCCCTCTGACCCAGGAAATCGGTAATGAGGAAGGACTGAGACGAATGTGTGCTAATTCCTCTTTGCTTTAATGTTAACCTGCCACAAATTAGAATCACCTAAGTAGGGAACTTTACCTGGAGAGCTGTCTGGATTATCTTGATTGATATAAGAAGATTCATTTTGATTGTGGATCTTTTGAGTGTGTGCAGCACTCTTGAGTAGCAACCCAGATAGAAAGGGTTTTTCAGATTATACTGGTTGTGTAGAATTTAGTTTCACCCCAGCTGTCTTGAAACATTTTGTAGACCAGGCCAGCCTTGAACTCATAGAGATCTGCCTGCCTCTGCCTCCCAAGTGCTGGGATTAGAGGCATGCGCCACCACTGCGCAGCATAGAACCACTGCACTCAGAGCAGCTGAGGAACCAGTGAACTCAGAGCAGCAGAAGAACCACTGCACTTGGAGGCAGAATTTCAGGATCCCAGAGGAAGCCTGAGTCCCAGGAGCTCTTCCATCCAGGAGCTCAGGATCACAGAATCACAGAGACATCTGAACTCTGAGGAGTTCTGACACAAACAAGATAATTAGAAAGGCAGTCTCCAGTCAGGGACAGGGAGTGAAGGTAGCACTAGAGTTAACCAGATGGCGAAAGGCAAGTGCAAGAATATAAGCAACAGAAACTAAAGTTACCTGGCATCATCAGAATCCAGTTCTCCTACCATAGCAAGTCCTGGACACCCCATCACACCAGAAAAGCAGGACGCAGATTTAAAATCACTTCTCATGAAGATGACAGAGGACTTTAAGAAGGACATAAACAACTCCCTTAAAGAAATACAGGAGAACACAGGTAAACAGGTAGAAGCCCTTAAAGAGGAAACACAGAAATCCCTTAAAGAATTGCAAGAAAACACAACCAAACCGATGAAGGAATTAAACAAAACCATCCAGGATCTAAAAATGGAAGTAGAAACAATGAAGAAATCTCAAAGGGAGACTACCCTGGAGATAGAAAACGTAGGAAAGAAATCAGGAGTCATAGATGCAAGTATCACCAACAGAATACAAGAGAGAGAATAGAGAATCTCATGTGCAGAAGATACCACAGAAAACATTGACACAACTGTCAAAGAGAATGCAAAATGTAAAAAGCTCCTAACCCAAAACATTCAGGAAATCCAGGACACAGTGAGAAGATCAAACCTAAGGATAATAGGTATAGATGAGAGTGAAGATTCCCAACTTAAAAGGTCAGTAAATATCTTCAACAAAAATATAGAGGAAAGCTTTCCTAACCTAAAGAATGAGATGTCCATGAACATACAAGAAGCCTACAGAACTTCAAATAGACTAGACCAGAAAAGAAATTCCTCCTGTCACATAATAATCAAAACATCAAATGCACAAAATAGAGAAAAAATACTAAAAGCAGTAAGGGGAAAAGGTTAAGTAACATATAAAGGCAGACCTATAAGAATTACACCAGACTTCTCACTAGAGACTATAAAAGCCAGAAGATCCTGGAGTGATATCATACAGACTCTAAGAGAACACAAATGCCAGCCCAGACTACTATACGCAGCAAAACTCTCAAACACTATAGATGGAGAAACCAAGATATTCTATGACAAAACCAAATTTATACAATATCTTCCCACAAATCCAGTCCTACAAAAGATAATAGACGGAAAACTCCAACACAAGAAGAGAAACTACAACATTGAAAAAGCAAGAAAGTAATCTTCCAACAAACCCAAAAGAAGATAGCTACACAAACATAATTATACCTCTAATAACTGAAATAACGAGAAGTAAAACTCACTTTTCCTTAATATCTCTTAACATCAATGGACTCGATTCCCCAATAAAAAGACATAGACTAACAGACTGGATACATAAGCAGGACCCAGAATTTTGCTGCATACAGGAAATGAACCTCAGTGGCAAAGACAGACACGACCTCAGAGTAAAGGGCTGGAAAACAATTTTCCAAGCAAATGGTCCCAAGAAAAAAGTTGGAGTAGCTATTCTAATTTTGAATAAAATCGGCTTTCAACCAAAAGTTATCAAAAAAGATAAGGAAGGACACTTCATACTCATCTAAGGAAAAATCTACCTTGATGAACTCTCAATTCTGAACATCTATGCTCCAAATGCAATGATACTGACATTCATAAAAAAAAACTTTACTAAAAATCAGAGCACACATTGCACCTCACATAATAATAGTGGGGGATTTCACACCTCATTCTCAGCAATGGACTGATCATGGAAACAGAAACTAAACAGAGACACAGTGGAATTAACGGAAGTTATGAACCAAATGAATTCAATAGATATCTATAGAACATTTCAGCCTAAAACAAAAGAATATACCTTTTTCTCAGCCCCTTATGGTACTTTCTCCAAAATAGACCATATACTTGGTCACAAAGCAGGCCTCAACAGATACAAAAAGATTGAAATAATTCCTTGCATCCTATCAGATCACCATGGACTAAGGCTGGTCTTCAATAATAACAAAAACAATGGAAAGCCCACATACACTGAACTGAACAAGGTGGAAACTGAACAACGCTCTACTCAATAATGACTTGGTCAAGGAAGAAAAAAATAAAGAAATTAAAGACTTTTTAGAATTTAATGAAAATGAAGGCTCATCATACCAAAATTTATGAAATACAATGAAAGCAGTGCTAAGGGGAAAACTCATAGCTCTAAGTGTCTACAAAAAGAAACTGGAGAGAGCATACACTAGCAACTTGACAACACACCTGAAAGCTCTGGAACAAAAAGAAGCAAATACACCCAAGAGGAGTAGAAGGGGGAAATAATCAAACTCAGGGCTGAAATCAACCAAGTAGAAACAAAAAGAACTATACAGAGTATCAATAAAACCAGGATCTGGGTCTTTGAGAAAATCAACAAGATAGATAAACCCTTAGCCAGATTAACCAGAGGGCACAGAGACAGTATCCAAATTAATAAAATCAGAACTGAGAAGGGAGACATAACAACAGAAACTGAGGAAATTAAAAAAATCATCAGATCCTACTACAAAAGCTTATACTCAACAAAACTGGAAAATCTGGAGGAAAAGGACAATTTCCTAGACAGATATCAGGTACCAAAGTTAAATCAGGAGCAGATAAACCATCTAAACAGTCCCATAACCCATAAAGAAATAGCAGCTGTCATTAAAAGTCTACCCACCAAAAAAAAAAAAAAAATCCTAGGACCAGATGGTTTTAGTGCAGAATTCTATCAGACAAGGAAGACCTAATACCAATTCTCTTCAAACTATTCCACAAAATAGAAATAGAAGGAACACCACCCAATTTGTTCTATGAAGTCACAATCACGCTCATACATAAAACCCACAAAGACCCAACAAAGAAAGAGAACTTTAGACCAGTCTCCCTTATGACTATCTATGCAAAACTACTCAAAAAATTCTCACAAACTGAATCCAAGAACACATCAAAACAATTATCCTTCATGATCACGTAGGCTTTATTCCAGGAATGCAAGGATGGTTCAATATTCGGAAATCCATCAATGTAATCCACTATATAGACAAACTCAAAGAAAAAAAATACATGATGATCTCACTAGATGCTGAGAAAGCATTTGACAAAATTCATCATCTGTTCATAGTAAAAGTCTTGGAAAAATCAGGAATTCAAAGCCCATACCTAAACACAGTAAAAGCAATATACGGCAAACCAGTAGCCAACACCAAAATAAATGGAGAGAAACTTGAAGCAATCCCACTAAAACCAGGGACTAGACAAGGCTACCCATTCTCTTCTTACCTTTTCAATATAGTAGTAGAAGTCCTAGCTAGAGCAATTAGACAACAACAACAAAAAAAGTCAAAGGGATACAAATAGGAAAGGAAGAAGTCAAAATATCACTATTTGCAGATGATATGATAGAATACTTAAGTGACCCTAAAACTTCCACCAGAGAACTCCTAAACCTGATAAACAACTTCAGCAAAGTGGCTGGTTATAAAATCAACTCAAACAAATCTGTATCCTTCCTCTACTCGAAAGATAAACAGGCTGAGAAAGAAATTAGGGAAATGACACCCTTCACAATAAACACAAATAATATAAAATAGGTTTGAGTGAATCTAACCAAGCAAATGAAAGATCTATATGACAAGAACTTTAAGTCTCTAAAGAAAGAAATCTAAGAAGATCTCAGAAGATGGAAAGATCTCCCATGCTCATGGATTGGCAGGATTAATATAGTAAAAATGGCCATCTTTTCAAAAGCAATCTACAGATTCAATGCAATTCCCATTAAAATCCCAACTCAATTTTTCACAGGGTTAGAAAGAGCAATTCTCAAATTCATATGGAATAACAAAAAACTCAGGATAGCAAAAACTATTCACAACAATAAAAGAACTTCGGGAGGAATCACCATCCCTGATCTCAAGCTGTACTACAGAGCAATAGTGATAAAAACTGCATAGTATTGGTACAGAGACAGGTAGGAGGATCAATGGAATAGATCTGAAGACCCAGAAATGAACCCACACACCTATGGTCACTTGATCTTTGACAAAGGAGCTAAAACCATCCAGTGGAAAAAGGACAGCAGTTTCAACAAATGGTGCTGGTCCAACTGGAGGACAACATGTAGAAGAATGCAAATTGATCCATTCTTATCTCCTTGTACAAATCTCAAGTCCAAGTGCATAAAGGACCTTCACATAAAACCAGATACACAGAAACTAATAGAAGAGAAGGTGGGGAAGAACATTGAATACTTGGGCATAGGGAAAAAGTTTCTGAACAGAACACTAATGGCTTATGCCAAGATCAATAATTGACAAATGGGACCTCATAAAATTGTAAAGTTTCTGTAAGGTAAAGGACACTGTAAATAGGAAAAAACGGCAACCAACAGATTGGGAAAAGATCTTTACCAATCCCACATCTGATAGAGGGTTAATATCCAATATATACAAAGAACTCGAGAAATTAGACTGCAGACAACCAAATAACCTTATTAAAAATGGGGGTACAGAGCTAAACAAGGAATTCTCAACTGAGGAAACTCAAATGGTCGTGAAGTACCTAAGAAATTGTTCAGCATCCTTAGTCATCAGAGAAATGCAAATCAAAACAACCCTGAGATTCCACCTCACACCAGTCAGAATGGCTAAGATCAAAAACTCAGGTGATAGTAGATGCTGGTGAGGGTGTGGAGAAAAAGGGACACTCCTCAATTTTTGGTGGGATTGCAAGATGGTACAACCACTCTGAAAATCAGTTTAGCGATTCCTCAGAAAATTGGACATAGCATTACCTGAGGACCCATCTATACCACTCCTGGCATATACTCAGAAGATGCTCCAACATATAAAAAGGACATATGCTCCACTATGTTCATAGCAGCTTTATTTATAATAGCCAGAAGCTGGAAAGAACCCAGATGTCCTTCAACAGAGGAATGGATACAAAAAAAATCTGGTACATTTACACAATGGAGTGTTACTCAGCTATTAAAAATAATGAATTTGAGAAATTCTTAGGTAAATGGATGGAACTAGAAAGTTTCATCCTGAGCAAGGTGACCCAATCACAAAAGAACACTCACTGATTATTGGATATTAGCCAAGAAGCTTGAAATTGCCAAGATTCAACTCGAAGACCACATGAAGCTCAAGAAGAAGGAAGACCAAGTTTGGGTTCTTTGGTCCTTCTTAGAAGGAGTAATAAAATCCTCAAGGGAGCAAATATGGAGACAAAGTGAGGGACAGAAACTGAAGGAGGGGCAGTCTGGAGACCATTCCACCTGGGTATCCATTCCATGTGCAGTCACCAAAGGTAGATGCTGATGTGGATGTCAGGAAGTGCATGCTGACAGGAGCCTGATATAGCTGTCTCTTTAGAGGTCTGCCAGAGTCTGACATATTCAGAAGTGGATGCTCACAGCTAACCATTGAACTGATCAAGAGGTTCCCAATGGAGGAGTTAGAGAGAAGGAGCTGAAGGAGCTGAAAGGGTTTGTGGCCCCATGAGGAGAGCAACAATACCAACCAACCAGAGCTCCCAGGGTCTAAACCACCAGCTTGGGAGCACATAGGGAGAGACTCATGGCTCCAGCTGTATATGTAGGGGAGGATGGCCTTGTCTGTCATAGGTGGGAGAGAAGATCCTTGGTCCAGTGAAGGCTGGATGTTGAGTGTGGGGGAATTCGAGGGTGGGGAGATGGGAGTGGGGGGGATGGGAGTGGGGGGGTGGATGGGGGAACATCCTTATAGAAGCAGGAGGAGGGGGATGGGATGAGGGTTTCTGGGCGGGAGAGAAATGGGGCAAGGGGATAACATCTGAAATGTAAATAAAATATCCAATAAAAAAACCAAAAACAACAACAATAACAACAACAACAAAAAGAAAATGGCATTATAAGGGTGGGATAGATTGTTCAGTGGGATAAAGTCCAATGGAGACCTGAGTCTCCAACTGTAGAGTTGAGTAATGACCATTCAAAGCTGTCCACCGTGTCTTAGACTTAAGAATGACAATTTGATCCTGTCTAAACTTCTCCCACATGTGTCTGCTATAAACTTTTGATTGTTACTTGGTCACAGCTACAATATTTCATTATAAAAACAGCACTGTATTTGCCATTCTGTTGTACTGTTTCATTTGTTTCTCCTTTACAAGCTGGGTTTGTGGTACAATTTTAAATTTTAAATAGAGAAATGTCTTATTTTTTTCTAATTTGCAAGTAAATTGTTCTTTTGATTAAGAGAACAAAGAAGAGGCTAGCGTTGCCAGTCTACTTCAAGAATTTCTGTGTGATTATATAGGCGTCTCTACAAGGAGTGCAAAAGTATCATCTCTTGTAGGCAGAAGACTACCTTGGTAGTTTGAGGATTACATTTGATTCTGAAGTTAACCACTAACCCTACTCATACCAGGCCCTAGACTAGACTAATCTTTTAAAGTCTCTCATGTGCTCAATACTCATTTTTGATTTACCACGTATTTGGGCAGTTATTTGAACATAAGGCAACACTGTGGAATACATTGCTAAATTAGACATCCATGGTTCATGATTTCAGGAAGTTTGTGATTTGTTAGAAGAGATAATAACTGACAAGTAAAGAGATGGCCATATTAAAAATTAGACAGTGTGGCTCCATCTATTCCAGGACAAAATAAAATGCTGCTGATAAAAATACAGAGGTGTATTTATATATTAGTAAAATATAATACTCTAAGCAGGGGAAGGAATCAATCTTTTCTACATGAAAGACTTTCCACAAAGAGACTCTGAAGAGAAGCTCAGAGGGGAAAACCTAATAATCCACACTCATTAGTTGCTCCCAGTTGATTGCCCAATGATTCTGACCTCCTGATTTTCTTTTTGTTTTTTTCCCCCTTTTATTCCATCCACATCTTTGGTTTCATTTGTGTTTTAGACAGATTTACGCTATCTCATTATTGGAAAGTTTTCATAACATTTTACTTTGTGTTTTGTTGTAGAGTTTCACATTATGCTTTTTAAATAAATCTCAAAGTTGGCCAAAACACATCCAGCTTAAACCTTTACTGATTGCCTCGAGAAAGCAAAAACTAAAGCTAACACAGAAAAATTACATATGTCCAGAGTCAGAACATTCATTTAACATTTTTTATTTGTATCAAATATTCCCCAGTTCATCATAATATTCATTTCTTAAAATTCTCTTATTTATTCCTTTTTAACTGAGGAAGAAGTCTCTAAAAAATGCCTACTTTTATGTACCATAATTGTTAGCCTAGAAAATACATTGTATTCCATATGCATGTCAGATTATTTTCATTCTTGGATCTTTCCCATGTGTAGAATTGTAGACTTAAGAGTCATATTTATGATAGCTGCCACTAGGGACTCTGATTATGTGTACTTTTTATTTACAAGCATGTTTTTTAGAGTAAAGAGAGTTCTGCTTCATTATTTTATGTTGTCACTATCATAATACACAGTGAGGAATTTGGTGCAGAGTTCTTAATGACCAGTTGACTGAATTGTGAATGGACGAACCTTTTTAAAAAACACTTTCTTCTATGGTTTCAAGTCTTTAAAAAAAATGACATATGTCATTTCCATGATAAAGAAACCACAAACTTATTTCACATTAGTATTCAAAAGAGCTGTTTAATTGAGAAGAGTACATTTAAGGCTAACATGTAGACTAGCATTGTGGTTTTCTTTTAAGTCTTCTGAGATGAGACTAAGGGTTTGGATTTCACAAAACCAGGAATGTGAGAAGCACAAATTCAATTTTATGGGAGAGAAAAAGAAGGAGGAAGAAGAGGAGGAGACAGGGAGGAGGAAAGGGAGAGAAGACGAGGAGGAAAAGTGATGTGTATGGGAAAACAGAAGAGAACAAAATTTGCAAAAGAAAAAAAAGTTTTTTTCAGAAGGAAGATTATCCTGCCCTTGCTCTCCGGGCCCTCCCTCTGAGTCGATCGGCCTTGTAGCTGCTGGCAGTGTCCATCCCTGACAGGAGAGCCAGTATTCCAAGCTTTCATCATGGACTGGGGACCAGCTCCAGGAATCATCCAGACTCTGAATGCCAGAATGGGGCCTACTGAGGTGCCCTGCCTTGTGGATCACTAGTCATCTCACTCTAGTGAGACAGCTATTCTAGGGCCTACTCTGACCATGTGACTTATGAGTTCTCAGCTTCTCGGGTGTGATTTAGCCTCTGTTGCTATTTTAAAGCACACTTAATAAGTTCTTCGATATATACAAATGTGTGTGTGTGTGTGTGTGTGCATGCATGCATGCATGTGCGCATGTGTGTACATACATATTTATTCACCTTGTTCTATTATTCCTCTACAATTTTCCAGACTCCACCTGTTAGATACTCTCTTACTCCTCCTGCACTTCCTAGAGAATTTTACTCTTAAGACAGCAAAGGAAAAATGTTACTGTTGGCACCTCTACTGTTTTACAGTTTGCCTAGTTGACAGATAGAAAGGATTCCATCCTGAGCCCTTCACATTTACCTGAAGAGACAAAGATGATTTTTCATTGCTAAGTGGGGTCCATTGTCAATAGGATTCAATTCAGGGCCTCAGAAAGACCCAGCCAGCCTGTGTATTCACCATCTAACCCAGGAAGTGCTGGAGGGCAGCATGAAGTTGCTCTGGCTTGGAGCGGTACCCAGGGGAGATTGGGGGTGGGGGTGGGGGCGATAGCCATCACTTTCAAGTTTCTGTTGGCCTGAGTAGAAAATGTTTGATGTCAGGGAGAAACTCTTACCAAGAACTCCCAAAGCAGAAGGAAGGACTCACCATGTTGTCCATTGACAGGAGCTGGAAAACAAACAAACACACACACTAAGAGTTAAAGATAAGGGCACTGAGTAAGGACTTTTTTCCTATTTGAAAAGATAATGTTTCTGTACCCATTTTACTACTTAACAATAAAAAATCATTTATAAAAATGTTGAGAATTGTTTGTCAAATGTTTGTATTTGTGAAGACATTCCTATGAACTTTAAAAATAAATTTTAAAATGTTATTGTCAGATAAAAAAGTATAATCCTGGAGGGAACAATAATAAGACACATAGGCTAGCCAGCTCAATGTGTGTGCATATGCGTGTGAGTGTGTGTGTGTGTGTTTGTTGAGGATGTGGGTATACCATGGATGATACTTGAAAGAAATTATGGCCAAGAACACAGGAATCATCCAAGTGAAGGTTGACACTGTGCCTGGCATGAGAACATACAGAGAGGGTGGTCAAGGCAAGAAGGTCACAGGAGTAAAGGACCTGGTGTCCTGAGGTGGACTGAGCAGCTCTGGAGGGTGAGGAGTACTGGGAGAGACATGGTTGGGGAAGACTTCAGGGCCATTCTTTTCTTATAGAAGCCGTGTGGGAACTACAGAAAGAGTCCAAGGAGTGTGGTGAAGTCAGAACTTGAGACGGAGTATTCTGGCAGAGAGTCTCCCATGGAGAGGACGGGAAATACCCCAGCATGGTGATGGCAAAGGTTAACGTCTTTCAATGTATTTATCCAGGATTATCTGAATTGTGTGTGTGCTTGCTGCTTATTCATAAAGCCTGCTCTAGACTGTAAGGCCTGCTCTGCAATGGGACAGCTGTAAACTTTCTTGAATAATGAATCATTAAAAACAAAAAAACCAAAAAACCTCCCCAAAACCCAGAAAGGCAAAACCCTAGGGTTGTAATAGTAGAAATAGGTCAGGTTGGAGAAATTAGTAATGAGGAAAGGAAGTAGGCAGAGCTCAACAGGGTTATTAATTTATAAATTATCCAGAGAAAGGTTGGATTTGATTCTTTCACTTAAAAGAAATTTCTAGAATGCCAGTAATTTGCTGGGAAATGCAATAAAAATCCAGCTGTGAGTGAGGGACACATCATCCCTATTGGAAATGTTAGAAGAGTGGTCTAAATCCAAGGTTTTTCATTGAGATCAAATAATTAGTCACTGTTACCTACATATCACGGTTATCATGGCTTTTGTATTTGGGGGTTTCTAGTTGGTATGCATTTACATGTCATTCCATGTAATTTTCTCAGAAACACTCTAACTTAAGTTCCATATCACAGATAAGAAGGCTGATTAAACTTAAATGTTGAACATCCTTCACCAGTGAAGAAATGAAAATCAAAACTACTTTGAGACTTCATCTTATACCTGTCAGAATGGCTAAGATCAATAACTCAAGTGGTGGTTCATGCTGTTGAGGATATTGAATAAGCAGAAGACTCCTCCTCCATTGCTGGTGGGAGTACAAACGCGTACAGCCACAGTGGAAATCAGTGCAGCAGTTCCTCAGGAAGATGGGATTTGATCTACCGTAAGATCCAGTTATACTTCTCTTGGGCATATTCAATTTACACTCCAGGGGACCACAAAGATAATCACTCAACTATGTTCACTGCTACTCTATTCATAATAGCCAGAAAACAATATAGATGTCTCTCAACAGAAGAATGAATAAGGAAAATGTGACACATTTACACAATGGAATATTACTCAGCCACTTAAAACAAAAAAAAAAAAACAAAAACCAAACAAAAAATCACATTATGAATTTGCAGACAAACGGATGGAACTAGATAAGATCATGCTGAGTGAGGTAACCCAGACCCAGAAAGACCGATATGGTATGTAGTCACTAATATGTGGATATAAACTGTTAAGTCAATGATAACCAAGTTATAATCTCTAGAACCACCGAGGGTTGGTATAGAGGATAACAGACTAGGGGGAACAGATAGGTCTCCTTAGGAAAGAGAAATGGAATATATAATTATGGATGGATGGAGAGAGGCTGGAATGGGGGTCATGACGGGGGTGGGGGGAGAGGGAGTTAAGTGAAGGAACACAGTGAAAGACAGCTAAAATCAAGGGGTATGTGAGGGGTAGTATGGAAACAATACAGTAGAAACTTCCTAAAATATATACATATATGGAGGATGTCTAAATGAAATCACCAAATAATGGGGAGACAGAGCCCCACGGGCCATCTCTTGTTACCAAGCAAAGCTTCCAGTACTGGAACCGGGTAACATCTAATGGAGTTGTTGGCCAAAGAGGACTCATGGGAATCCTCAAACAACCCAGGTTGTTGACAAGACTGTAGTTTCCCCTTCACAAACTGGCAGCAAGGCCCCATTGCTGAAGACAACACCCATATAACTCACAACATGGAGAAGTTGAGTTGGTGCCTGCACAGAGCCCTTATTCCTATTCTTGTGTCTTTGGTGTAGGAAGATACTCTGCACACTACCATAAAAACAAACACGGATTAGTCCAGCCACGCACCTTCTGATCTACATTTGTGTCTTGCTGGCAAGATATGCTAGGGCCACGGTGGCACAAAACTTGTGGGAGTAACCAGCCAGTAAGTGATTGGACTTAAGGTTCACTCTATGAGATGGAATCCATACCCAACACTGCTTGGGGGACCAAGAACCAGAGACTAGATAGCCCAGTGATTGAAACCCAAATATTGCTAGTGTTAAAAAAAAACAAAATAGAAATGTAGTGACTGACTGCTAATGATATTCTGTTGTACTGGTAGATTAGTACATTGTTCAGTCATCATCAGAGAAGTTTCCTCATGCAGTAGATGGGAACAAAACCAGAGACCTACCGTCTGGCATTATCTGCACACACACACACACACACACACACACACACACACACACACACACACACAGAGAGAGAGAGAGAGAGAGAGAGAGAGAGAGAGAGAGAGAGAGAGAGAGAGAGGGAGGGAGGGAGGGAGGGGATGTCTCTATCAAATCCTTCCCCCTCAGAGCTCAGGAACTCTGCAGGAAAGGAAACAGAAAGGGTGTAAGAGCCAGTGGGGGTGGAGGACACCAAGAAAATAAGGCCCTCTAAATCAACACAAGCAGAGGTCATTGGAACTCACAGAGACTGAAGCAGCAAGCACAGGGCCTGCATATGTCTGCACCAGGTCCTTGGAGTATATATTAAGGCTTCCAGTTTAGTGTTCTTACTCCTTTAGTGTTCACACTCCTAAGTGTGAGAACAAGTGGGTCTGATTCTTGTACCTGCTCTTAGACTCTTTTCTTCTGTTGGTTTGCTTTGTTTAACTTCGATGTGATAGTTTTTGTATTATCTAGTTATATTTTTTTGTTATCTCTCAAAAGCCCATTGTTTTCTAATGAGAGTCAGAAAGAGAGTAGATTCACATGATAGGGGAGGTAGGGAGGAAGTGGAAAGAGAAGAGGGAGGGAAATCATCATCAGAATATATGTGAGAAAAGAACCTATTTTCAATAAAGAAAAAAGGAAGGAAGGAAAAAAGGAAGCTAGTTAAGTGGCTAGTAGATGGTAACACAGATTTGAATCCAAACTCTAACCTTAGCTCACAGTGCACCTTCCTGTCCTGTCCTGTCCTGTCCTGTCCTGTCCTGTCCTGTCCTGTCCTGTCCTGTCCTCCTCTCCCTTCCCCTTCCCTCCTCTCTCCTGCCTTCTTAAGTACCATGTTTGGATGTGCTTCTGTTTCTGATGGGCCTTGCCCCATCTGCTGCTCAGTCCCTGAGTTTCAGGAGCTATTTATCAGCTGACTTGTATGTAGATAATTATCTGTCTGTGTCATCCACTGGGATTTTTTTTTAATTGTTAGAAAATTAAAATTAAAAATTTTAATTTTTACTAGAATTGTTAATTCTAGTAAAAAAAAATGTTTCCCAGCTGTTTCTTGTGCACTGGCTTTGCTGTGCGCTCTTCTGTAGTTGACCTTTGTGGGCACGAAAGGGCCCACCGTCCTCAGCATTGTGTATAATGCTATGCATAATGGCTCTAAGAATTTTTTTCAATAGATGGACACACATTTAATTCTAATATTTAAAACTTAGTCAAAGGCAAACCCTTTGTAGGCATGAACTGACAGAAATGCATGCATATCCATGGGCAGTGACATAGTCACTGCTGTAGGTACCCCTCCTTCCTGATTTCCCTACTTGTTCTTAAGGCACCCAGTCCTGCTCCTGGCTCTCACTAATGTGCAGATCCTCTGTCATCTTAGGCACAAGACCGGGGTGTAGCCTGTCCACAAAGGATTAGAATATACTTCTCATTTGAATAAAAGAGTTTGAACAAGCAAGTGTGATTCACTTTCTGTGCTTCATAAAGTATTTGTTAAAGAAAAAAAAAGCAAGTGAAACTTAATTGCCATTGTTACAGTTTATTTTTCTGTCCATTGAAGGATTTTTTTTTCAACCTGTAACTACTTTCTTTGGGCACAGGAGAGGAAATTCTGAGCTGTTCAGTAAAGTTGGGGATCACAGCCTCACATGGGGAAACTGAGGAGCTGAAACTCAAGAGACAACCAGGCCTGTAGTGGAGAGAGATGCTGTCCGACCCACTCTATCCCCATATTGAGCCATCTACTCACTCACAACCAGTAGAGTCAGCCACAGCTGTGTGAACGCCACACAGGGTGAGGCTGAGCCAGGCATTTGCTCGCAGGTAGTCCTTTCCTCTTGCTCTCGGTTCCACTGTAGTCAGTCACAGCTCCATGGAGAAATCTGGGAAACTGCTCTTCTAAAACAGTTGAGTGTGTCTTGAATCAGAAGAAGGAAGTAGGCGTACCCATATTTAACTGTTAATTAGTTTCCTGCCCTACAGCCAAAGTGAAACTTTTGGGGTTTTAAAAAATCACATGCTCTCAACACCACATTTTGGCATTGGGGAAATTACCTTAAGGAAGATGGCTCTATAAAAAATGATGGTTATTCATCACTGTCTGAGCATGTAAGCATCATACATGATCATGCCTGTGGGATTGTTACAATTACATCATTATTGGTGAGGTTAAGCTACATATATGTAAAAGGGCAAGACCATCTCAGCTACTGGGAGTGAGAATGTGAGGCGTGGACTGGAATTTGTAGAGTGTCCTTTATGGAGGCAAGAAATGGAATGTATGTGTATATGAAAACCTCTCAGGGTACTATTTTCCCCTAGAGAATGCACAAAATTACCAGTTGTATTTGAGAAATTAAGGGGGAAATAGGTATTTCATTTTGTCTTTCTCTGCTGTTTTTCTCCCTTTAAATTACTATGTGAGTGGTTTGCTTTCAAATTTAAATCTAATTTTTTAAAAGTGGAGTTTCTATTCTGACAATGTGTCCACAAAATTCCGTGTATTGAGATATGAAAGTTTCTTTCTTACAGACAACTTTTCCCATAGTTTCTTTCTGGACTCAGACCTGGATCTTCCCAAAGAGATATTTAATTTCCTATTTATCAATGCCTTGGGTATTTGTGTCACAGCAATATCACTGTGCCCTGAGGAAAACATTCAGGGATAAGGAGATTAATCTGTCACAGCTCAGGAGGGAAATCTCAAAAGGAAGCATGTACTATGCATTTGGACCTGAGACAGAAGGTATGGTTGTGAATATTCTGCATGTCCCCTGTAGATATGAGCACACATTTCTACTGGGCATACACTTGGGGGCAGGTTCCTGGCTATATAGCATGCAATACTGTGTCCAGTTCAGACAGTGTTGCTGAGTGACTTTCTGATATGATTGAGTCAATGGGAACACCACCAGGTAGCATAGGGGAGCTCATTGCCCGCCCCCCCTCCAGCAGCTATGTGCTCAACTTAATGAGAGCACCACCAGGCAGCTTAGGGGAGCTCACTGGCTCCCCCACTCAGCAGATGTGTGCTCACCTTGTACATTTTATTCATTTCAGTGAATTATGAGTTTCTAACTTTTTCATATTATTCGGTTTATGAATTTTTAAAAGAGAAGGTATTACTATATATCTCTGGATGGCTTGGAGTTCATTCTGTAGACTGGGCTGACCTTGAACTCACAGAGATTTGCCTGTCTTTGTTTCCTAAATGCTAGGACTAAAAGTGTGTACCACTATGCCTAGCAGACTTTTTTTATGTTTTAAATGGTATCTTAGATAACTTTTCTTAAAATGTGAAAAGTTTGTTCAAATCCTCCACCTTTCTCATCCTGTTTTGTACTGCTTTCAATTCTGGAGATAAGTTTTTTGAACACATTCATGAAGTATCTCTTCTTACTCTGGCTTTTCTTCTTGGTCATTGCTATTGCCTTCTTATGAATTATTATTTCAGATTTGATATAGAAGAATTTATCAGTCTGTTTTAGTTAGGGTTTTGCTGCTATGAACGGACACCATGATCAAGGCAAACTCTTATAAGGACATTGGGACTGGGTTACAGGTTCAGAGGTTCAGTTGTTATCATGGTAGGAACATGGCAGCATCCAGGCAGGCATGGTGCAGGAGAAGCTGAGAGTTCTACATTTTCATCTGAAGGCTGCTAGCAGAATATTGGCTTCCAGGCAACTAGGATGAGAGTCTTAAGGCCCACACCGACAGTGACACACCTACTCCAACAGGGCCACACCTTCTAATAGTGCCACTCCCTGAGCTGAGCATATACAAATCATCATACAGTCTTTCAGTCCATGGCTAGGGATTTTTACAACCCCATTCATAAACTTTGTATACTCCAAAGGTCTTGATATTCTCAGCTTGTCTCTAGATATCTAGAATATCACAGCTAATTTTTTGTGTGTATGATAAGTGAACATGTTTATTTATATTTATTGCATAGAATTTGCACCACAGCTTCAGACAGGATCACGAAACTGGTTATGGGGATTGTGAGAACTTTGGCAACAGCAAAATGTTTTTTAATGTATACTGACTCCAAATCAACTCAAAATAAAACAAACATGACAAATATAGAGCATTTCTGGCAGTGGTCACCCTTGTTGTATGATGGGGCTTCCTTGTGGCCTTGGTACTGAACATACAACTTATGTGTATGCCACCATTCCACCCAACACTAACAAGCTTTCCCTGAAGCTCAGACTTTTTATATAAGTTCAGTATTCTTACTGTATGTATAATTGTTTAATTATGGAAAAGAAAAACTGAGCATTTTCCTACCAGCCTTCCTCAGCATGTGTCAGATTAGCACATACTAGGATTGTACTATGTTTGGAAGTTTGATTGTTTTTTTTTTTTTGTTTTTTTGTTTTTTTTTTTTTAAAGCTCTTTAAAGAGACTGGCAAAATGGCTCTGTAGAGGGGTGTTTATGGTCAGTCTGAAGAGCTGAATTTGATTCCTGAAACCCACAGAGCGGAAGGAGGGCAGCAACCCCTGATGGTCTCCCTGTGTATGGACATGGCCTCCAGAAGTAAATACATATTTTTAAAATGGCTGCTTGAGTTACTGATTCATTGAATGGATTTCTGCTTTGAATCAGAACAGGATGTCCAGTTTCTGAGGTGGCACCACAATACTTCTGACATTTTGGATGTCATAGTTATGTGAAGCAGTATTCTCTACACTGATGATTATAAAATTATTAACAAGCTCTGAAAAGTCTATGGCCATACCACCCTGAAGTGCCCGATCTCATCTGATCTCAGAAGCTAAGCAGGGTTGGGCCTGGTTAGTATTTGGATGGGAGATCGCTGGAATACCAGGTGCTGTAGGCTTAAAAGAAAAGAAAAAGAAAAGAACATTCAGCCAAGAGGTAATTCTTCAAGTAAAACATACACACCTATCTCCAATTTGCTTTTATCTTTAGTAAATGGTAAAATAATATGTATACAAAAGAATTGTTTAAAAATAAATTTCTTTATTTTTATGATCTATTACCAATAATGTTTGATATATGCATATTTGGTTTATATACCTACTACCTGGGGTAACAAATAAATAAAGCTTAAGAAGCCCTGATTTGGACACTTTATGCAGCTGAACTTGCAGAAATTTGATTTATTCTACAACCTGGGTTCTTTTAAATTTGTTGCATGCACAGTTCTATTGCTTGGGAATATTGCCAATTTTATTTGTTACTTTTTAAGTACTTAAACCCCTTTCCCTCTCACTATCACCCTGAGGTTGAACTTCAGCCTGGTGTTGAATGACATCCTCTTGACCTCACAGGGAAAGCACTTAATATCCCACCATTATGTAAAATGTTTTTGAGTAAGCTTCTTTCTGTACTGAGTTCAGTTATAGTTTTCTTCAGTAGAGAATGTTGAGTGTTATTAGTAACTGTCAGATTGGGATTGGTGGAAGAAACTTAGAAATAAATGAAATAGACATTTCCAGAAGCAGAACTGGTCCCTCAATCAGAATAACTGAAGAGCCACGGTCTATGGGGGAGTAGAAACTGTGCGCAGGTGGCACAGGGGTTTTATAGAGCAGAACAAGGCTGGGATGGAAGTGTCCGTCTGCAGGTCAGTTCCAGGGAGGTTCGCGGTGCTGGACTTCCGCTCCTATCAGCGGACTAACAGCCCACAGATGCTATCAGTCAACTTTCCCAGCCTGAGCATCTCGTCAACCAGAGGCTTTTAAGTCAGTAACTTTCCTCCTTGCTGAAACTAGACACTCAACAGAAGCAAGTTCATAGCAGAGAAACTAAGCGGATGCACGTCTTGTGGGGAAGCTGAACGGCCTTGGCCTGGCAGACCTTGATTACTGTAGTGCGCGTTCCGGTAGCAGAGAGCTTCAGTCTGGGATTCTGGGTTACAGTCCTCAAAGATCTGACCCACAAGTGACTCACCTCACTCAGCCGTGTCACCTATAACAAAGGTTTCTACATCCTCTCCGAAACATGCTAGCAACTGGGAACAAATGTCGGAAGACCTGGGCCAGTGAGAAGCATTTCACATTCGGAGCACAGAATTTTGATAAATGTTTCCATCAGATTAAGAACATAGGCTTCTGTTTTTTAGTTCACTAAGAGTTTGTCCTAAATAATGGATATTGAATTTTTGTTAACATCAGTTTTGCATTTATGTTGAGATTACATGACTTTCCCTTTCCCTCTCTCCCCCTTTCTCTCTCCCTCTTTCTCTTTGTCAATATGGCAAATTAAATTGATAGTTACAAATGTGAGGTCAACTCTACATTCAGCTTGTCTATGATATGCTTATTGACCTTGGCTTACAAGTTTGGTTTTGGGTTTTGGCATTTGTGTCCACAAGAAAGATAAACCTGCAATTCTTTCTTTATTAATTTCTGTACCAAAATTATAGTGGTCTCATAAATCAGACTTTTTTTGTATTCTCTTGAAGAGTTTTTATAAAATGAGTGTTGCTTATCCCTTAAATATTTGGATGATTTTACTATTTAAGCTAACTAGCTTTTTATTTTCTTGGTGTGGAGGTAGGAAGATGAATTATTACAATTGAGTCTTGAAAGTGATATGGGGTTTATTCAGATACCTTATTTCTTTTTGTGTAGGTTTGGTAAATTGCGTACTTCCTGGAATTTGCTTGACTGTGTTTCCAAATCACTACACAGTTTATACTTTCCCGTAATGTCCCCAGTGTCTGTGATGTCTGCAGCATCTCACAGGACACAGCTGGGATTCACCTTTCCTTTCCTAGTTGATACTCAATCATGTCTGCTAAAAAAAAAAGACAAAAACAAAAACAAAAAAAAAACAAAAACAAAAAAGAATCTCCCTTTGTCTCTTATCTGTCTCTGTAGAGACTCATAAACAGAATTAGCTCCCTTAAAGAACCTTTGGCTTTGTCATGGAATATCTTGGTTTCACCATCTATAGTGATTGAGAGTTTTGCTGGGTATAGTAATCTGGGCTGGCAATTGTGTTCTCTTAGGGTCTGTATGATGTCAGTCCAGGCTCTTCTGGCTTTTATAGTCTCTGGTGAGAAGTCTGGTGTAATTCTTATAGGTCTGCCTTTGTATGTTACTTGACCTTTTTCCCTTACTGCTTTTAGTATTTTTTCTTTGTTTTGTGCATCTGATGTTTTGATTATTATGTGACGGGAGGTATTTCTTTTCTGGTCTAGTCTATTTGGTGTTCTGTAGGCTTCTTGTATGTTTATGGGCATCTTGTTCTTTAGGTTAGGGAAGTTCTCCTCAATAATTTTGTTGAAGATATTTACTGTCCCTTTAAGTTGGGACTCTTCATTCTCATCTATACCTATTATCCTTAGGTTTGGTCTTCTCATTGTGTCCTGGATTTCCTGGATGTTTTGAGTTAGGAGTTTTTTGCATTTTGCATTTTCTTTGACAACTGTGTCAATATTTTCCACCGTATCATCTGCATTTGAGATTCTCTCTTCTATCTCTTGTATTCGGTTGGTGATGCTTGCGTCTATGACTCCTGATCTCTTTCTTAGGTTTTCTATCTCCATGGTTGTCTCCCTTTGAACTTTCTTTATTGTTTCTATTTCCATTTTCAGATCCTGAATGTTTTTTGTTTAATTCCTTCTTTGTGTTTTCTTGCATTTCCTTAAGGGATTTCTGTGATTCCTCTTTAAGGGCTTCTATCTGTTTACTTGTACTCTCCTGTATTTCTTTAAGGGAGTTACTTAATTCCTTCTTATAATCCTCTATCATCATCATGAGAAGTGATTTTAATTCTGAATCCTGCTTTTCAGGTGTGATGGGGTGTTCAGGGCTTGCTATATTGGGAGAACTGGGTACTGATGATGCCAAGAAACTTTGGTTTCTGTTGCTTATGTTCTTGTGCTTGCCTTTCGCCATCTGGTTAACTCTATTGTTGCCTGCCCTCACTGTGTAAGACTGGAGTCTGTATTTCCAGTTATCTTGCTTGTTGCAGAGCTCCTCAGAGTCCAGATGTCTCTGTAGTCTTATGATCCTAATCTTGGTGTCTGCTGCTCTGAGTGCAGTGGCTCCTCGGCTGCTCTGAGTGCAGTGGCTCCTCTAGGATGACTCAGGAGTCAGTATCTCCACTGGACAGGAGTAGATCAACTCAGTGTCAGCTGCTCTGAGTGCAGTGGCTCCTCTAGGATGACTCAGGAGTCAGTATCTCCACAGGACAGGAGCAGACCAACTCTGTGTCTGCCCCAGCCCACAGGACCAGGCAGGGGAGGAAGGGAAGTGGAATTCCGGAGGGGCGGGGTTAAGTTCCTGAACAGAACACCAATGGCTTATGCTCTAAGATCAAGAATTGACAAATGGGACTTCATAAAATTGCAAAGTTTCTGTAAGGCAAAGGACACTGTCAATAGGACAAAACGACAACCAACAAATTGGGAAAAGATCTTTACCAATCCTACATCTGATAGAGGGCTAATATCCAATATATACAAAGAACTCAAGAAAGTAGACTCCAGACAACCAAATTACCCTATTAAAAAATGGGGTATAGAGCTTAACAAAGAATTTTCAATGGAAGAAACTCGAATGGCCGAGAAGCACCTAAAGAAATGTTCAGTGTCCTTAGTCATCAGGGAAATGCAAATCAAAACAACTCTGAGACTCCATCTCACACCAGTCAGAATGGCTAAGATTAAGAACTCAGGTGATAGTAGATGCTGGTGAGGGTGTGGAGAAAGAGGAACACTCCTCCATTGTTGGTGGGACTGAAAGATGGTGCAACCGCTTTGGAAATCAATCTGGTGGTTCCTCAGAAAATTGGACATAACATTACCTGAGGATCCAGCTATACCACTCCTAGGCATATACCCAGAAGATGCTCGAACATATAACAAGGACATATGCTCAACTATGTTCATAGCAGCCTTATTTATAATAGCCAGGCGCTGGAAAGAACCCAGATGTCCTTCAACTGAGGAATGGATTCAAAAAATGTGGTATATTTACACAATGGAGTATTACTCAGCTATTAAAAACAATGAATTCGAGAGGTTCCTAGGTAAATGGATGGAACTAGAAATTATCATCCTGAGTGAAGTAAGCCAATCACAAAAGAACACACACGGTATTCACTCACTGATTATTGGATATTAGCCCAGAACCTTGAAATGCCCAAGATGCAACTCACAGGCCACATGAAGCTCATAAAAAAGGAAGACCAAGTGGGGGTGATTCAGTTCTTCTTAGAAGGAGCAACAAAATACTCAAGGGAGCAAATATGGAGACAAAGTGAGGGACAGATACTGAAGGAGGGGCCATCTGAAGACCTTTCCACCTGAGTATCCATCCCATGTGCAGTCACCAAAGGTAGATGCTGATGTGGAAGTCAGGAAGTGCATGCTGATAAGGGCCTGATATGGATGTCTCCTCAGAGGACTTCAAGAGTCTGACATATTCAGAGGCAGATGCTCACAACTAGCCATTGAACTGATCATGAGGTTCTTAATGGAGGAGTTAGAGTGAGAACTGAAGGAGCTGAAAGGGTTTGTGGCACCATGAGGAGAGCAACAATACCAACCAACCACAGCTCCCAGGGTCCTAACCACCAGCCTGTGAGCACTTAGGGAGGGATCCAGGGCTTCAGCTGAATATGTAAGAGTGGAGGGCCCTGCCGGGCACAGGTGGAAGATGAGTTCCTTGACCTCATGAAGGCTGGACGCCCCAGGGGGTGGGAATTTTGAGGGTGGGGAAGTGGGAGTGGGGAGGTAGATGGGGGTTACAT
>NW_021620768.1:724688-771865 GCF_004785775.1 Grammomys surdaster | reverse complement strand
TAAGGGGATGGGGGCTTCCCGGGTGGGTGGGGGATGGGGTAAGGGGATAACATATGAAATGTAAATAAAATATCCAATAAAAAAAATATCAAAAAAAAGAACCTTTGGCTTTGTAGATTTTTAATACTGTGTTTCTATTTTCTGTTTCATTAATTTCTGATCTTTCTTGTTTTCTTAATTCTTCCTTTTAAAATTTAATTTGTGTTTAAAGAACTTCATATAGAGACATTTTTGTCTTTGTTTTTTAAATTCATTTTTTTCTAACTTATGTGTTTGTGCTATACATTTCATCTAAGTGTGGCTTGAAATTGCAACATCTGTTTTGATGTGTTGTTATAATCGGAGGTTCTGTTGTTAACATCATTTCCCCAATTGGCTCTTGATTTGTCAATAAAGAAGGCAGGTGGGGTCGGTGCAATTGCTGGGTACAGGATACAGGTGGGACTTCTGGGTCCCAGTAGGAAAAGGGAGATGCAAGGAAGGAAAGGGGCTTTCTCTGCCATACAGAAGAGGAAGAAGGACACAACTATCATGTAAGGCCTTGGGGACAGCTAGGGTCTGTGGCCTCCTCTACAGGGCGGTGGCCAAAGGTGTTTGGCATGGGCTGGTGGAACAAGCCATTAAGTTTAGGGCAGGAGGAGAAGTGGAGGTCATAAATTGGTAAAGGCACACCTTTCCAGGCAGGAGTTATCTGTGTTATCAGTTGTGCCATGGAAAGCAAGCTGTAAGTGACAAGCTGTATCTGTGTCTTTTATCTATGGATTCAAGGGTCTCAGGTTAGTGCTGGTGGCAGCCTATCCTGGAGCTAAGCTGGGTGGAACAAAAGGGAGCTGGGAAGGGGTGGTAGCACGCTGCTGTCCTGGGCAAAGGTGGTTGCTTGGTTTTTAAACTACATGGAACAACATGTCATAGTTCTATGGTCATTTTCTTCAAAATATTTAAATTTAATTCAGATTTCCCTTCTGGTCAAAGGCATATCGTTACATTTTATAACTCTTAGAAAAAAATTTTCTTTTATTATTGATCTCTAGTTCAATTCTACTGTGGTGTGAGAACACATTTTACAATTTCAGTTTATAAAATTTATTGAAGTTTGCCTTATAAACTAGCACAAGCCAGATTTTCTAAATGTTTTGTATTTTCTTTAGAGGAATATGGATTAAGTATTGGTGCTGAATTTCACTGTCAATCATATTATCCTCTATTATGTATGGAATTTCAAATATCATGTTTTCAGGGTTTTTTTTCAATTACTGAGAAAATTGTGGTCAAATTTCTCACCATAATTGTGAATTTTTCTGTTTTCCTTTTGCTTATACCTCTTCTTTTGTTTTAAAATTTGGAGTAATTTTGTGAAATGTGCCAACACTTAAACTAGTTATCTTTCCTCAAGTTTGACATGCCCTTTTTGTTGTTGTTTATTTTTGAGATCATAATCTGAACATTTCTTTCCTCCCTAAAAACCCACCCTTCCCCACTCTCCTTTAAATTCATATTCTCTTTATTGTTATTGGATGTATGTATGTATTTGTATATACATATATATCCCTACATATAGCCTGTCTAGTCCTTATAGTGCTACTTGTGCATATGTTTTCAGGGCTGATCATTTAGCACTGGACAACCAATTAGTGTGCTCCTCCCTGGGGAGGACCATCTCTCTGCTCCAAGCTTTACTCAGTTGTCTATAGTTCTTCATGTAGGATTAAGGCCTCTGAGCTTTTCTTCATTTAATTTGGCATGTCTACTGGTGTCATCTTTGTTCAGATCACGCTTGGGAAGTCAAGTTGGTGAGACTTTATGGGTGCAGCTTCTGATACTAGTAGGAGACACACTCAACAACAAAGCCTTGATCTTCTGGTCTTATGAGGGGCGCGCATGTAGTCGTCTCGCCGGCAAAAACATACACACACACACACACACACACACACACACACACACACCAGAATCCTTCCGTAGAAACACGTTTATTTCCATAAACCAAAATGGTGGTAGAAGATGACCCCCAGCCCTGGGAAAGCCCCTATATACCCTAGAGCGGTGTAATCACCTCTCATTGGCTGCTTACTCGTAGCGCGCCAAACGCCGTGGGATGGGCTTTAACTTTGGCGGGCTTTTACCATGGCACATGCGCAGTTTATTTGTTTACTAGGAAGAATTATGGCTGACAGCGCCACCTAGCGATGGCGGACTTTGTCAGCACCTGCCGCGGCTCCCAACATGGTCTTATAATCTTTCTGTCCCAGTTTCTGACATGTTCTTTGAGCCTAGGTGTGGGAGTTTTTTGCAGATGTATTCACTGGGACTGGACTCCACAGTGCTGCATTTTGATTGGTTGTAGTTTTCTGTAGAGCTCTCCATCTGTCCCAAAGAGAAGTTTCCTTGATGAGGAGTAAAGACTACACTTATCCTTGGGTATAAAAGACAAATAGTTAAAGGTTAGTGAAAGGATTGTGTGGATTAGTAAATTAGTGGTTGGAGATTTTCATCTGAGAACCATGATTTCACTTCTATTAAGTAATTAGCTAGGTTTTCAGTACCAAGCATGGTATCTCTCCTGTTGAATATGTCTCAAGTCCAATGACAGAGCTGTTGATTACTGCCAACGTATGTGTGCCAATGCTATACCCATAGGATACTATGTCATGATGGTCATAGCTGAATAGGACTGTTGGTTGCCTCCCACCTTTGGAAGTTTACATGGTGCCTTCTCATACCATGAATGCTAGTCCTCAGAGATTGGACATTCAGGTTAGTTACAGGTCAAGGACCTTTAAGCCCTGTATCTGAAGAAAATCATATCTTCAGCAATAGGAACTTCTATCTCTGTCTGAGGTCTTCCGTTGTTCCATATAAATTTTAGGACATTTTTTCTTTTTTCTTTTTTCTTTTTTTCTATGTGAAGAATGAGATGGGATTCGGATTTGAATTGCCTTGAATCTGTAAATAGCTTTGGGTAAAATGGTCATTTTCACAATGTTAATTCTACAACTCCATGAGTATGGGATGTCTTTCCATTGTCTGCTGCCTTTCCTCTCCAGAGTGTCATCCAGTGAAGGGTATGGTCAGCCCTTCTGCACAGCTCTTGAACATTAACATGGTTTCAGGAGGCAGCCCAGATCAGGGATGTCTGCATGGCGTTTGGTGGTAATATGAGTCATGGACATAGACCCAGGCCCCTGCTGCTGCATGGCCACAGACCAGACATCAGCAACATGGGCCAAGACTTCACCTTGGTCTCAAGTGGCAGGGCAGGCTACTCAAATCGGGCTGTTCCTCTCTACCCTCACCTCTCCAGTTCTGCCTCTCTTCATAGTGCTCAAACCTTTCCTCTTCTCTTTCTCTCCCATCTCTTCACTGCATACTTACACATTGTAATGGCTTCAGCTGTAGGCAGGCCACACTGTGGTAGGTGGGCCTTTGCGACTCTCCCACCCTCTGACACATCTCTGATTGGAAACTTTTATCCATCACATTCTCTAAGTTGGTATCTCTCTTTAAAACTAATCTGTTTCATGTAGACAACAGATAGATGCATTTTGTTTCTTAACCCCTTCTGTCAGTGTGTGTCTTTTGGTTGGAGAATTGAAGCCATTGGTATTTGAAATTATTACTGAAATGTGCATAGTAGTTGTCGGCATCATGTTATTAATTTTTTTGGTATTGTTGTTTGTATTCTCAGTGATATTTTATGTTTCAATAATTATATCTTTGTATTTCATTTCTCTGTCTCTCTGTTATGCATATTCATCTCTTCAGCTTGAAATAATGACTCCTGTATCTTCTTTAGGTTTGGTTTGTAGGATGTGATCTTTTACAGGCTATTTATGTTGTGGAGAAAGTTTCTTTTTCCTTTAATCACAGCAGATAGTTTTGCTGGGTATATTACTTAGGTTGGCTGTCATAGTCTTTTAGTACTTTAAAAGCATTGCACCAAGCTCTTTTTTATTTCAAAATTTTCTCTGAGAAATCAATTGTTATTCTGATGAGTTTTCTTGATGCTTTTAATATTCTTTATTGTGTATGTCTGGTGTTTTGTGTCATGGGGAATTTTTCTTCTGGTCTTGTCTACTTAATATTCTGTATACTTCTTGTACCTTGATGAGAATCTCCTTTTTTAGGTCAGGTAGATTTTCTTTTGTGATTTTGTTGGAAATATTTTCTTCCCCTTTGATCTCGGTTTTTCTCCTTTATGTATGTCTATTATTTATAGATTTTTTTCATAGTGTCCCAGATTTTCTTGGTATTTTGTGCCTGGATATTTTAGTGTAGCATTTTCTTGACTGAGCTTTCCATCTCTTCTGCCTCATTGTCTATGCCTGAGATTCTGTCTTCCACATCTTGTACTGTTGGTGACATTTATCTCTGAGGTTTTTGTTAGCTTTCCTAAATTTTTAATTTCCAGTTTTATCTTAGCTTGTTTTTTTTCATTGATTCTATTTCTTTGTTAAATTCTCCTTTCATGGCATAGACTGTTTCTATCATTTCATCCCATTGTTTGTGTTTTCAGACTTCATTAAGGGATTCTATACTCTTTACGGCCCTTGAACAGATTCATAGTCGCTTTTAGAGGTCCTTGTCTTATGCTTTAGCTGTTATACATTTCTCTGGGCCTGCTCTTGTAGTGAGTGCACTGCATTCTGGTGGAAGCATAGTGTCTAGGGAGTTAATGTTTGTGTTTTTGCACTGGAGTCTAAGCATATGGAGTTAGGATGATTAAGGCGATTCTAGATGTTAATATCTGGTCTTGTCTTCATTGTGTGAGTGTTATTTTTTCTTTTTTTTTTAAGGGGAGGTGTTTGCTTGTTTTTTGAGTCAAGGTCTCATTATGTAGCTCTGAACATCCTGGAACTCACTATGTAGACTAGACTGGCCTTGAACTCTCAGAGATCTGCCTGCTTTTGCCTCCCGAATGCTGGGCTACCATCCTGCCAAGTTCATGGACATTTTGATCCTTTGTTTCTGTTGCCCTTTCTGGATCTTAGGAACATGTAGTAGAAGTGGATTCCATGGTATAGGGTGCTTCTGTAGGTCAGTGGATGGCAGAGAGGAATAGCTAGCCATATGCTAGGAGGAAATGCTGAGATGAGGTTGCGGAAGAATCTAAAGGGATTCTGCTCACATCTAGAGATAGGGTCCCTCGGGAGTGTGGGTGTGGTGTAGAAGGGGTTCTACAAGTAGGTTGCAAGGATGAAGTTGCAGTAAGACACAGAATAATCTGGAGAGGCACAGCTGAAAGGGTTAGGAGGACCCTAGGTCTGCATCAGAGTGGGAATCTCCAGTGAATGGAGTTGAGGTAGGAGGGGAGATAACTGTTATTACAGAGTTGAAGGTGGACATGGGAGGGATCATAGTGGAGGACAGGAAGGACACTGTGGAGCACCCGCCTGAGCTCCGTCCCAGTGTGGGCACTGGAGCCCCAGCAGAAAGTGTTCCTTCATACTGGAGGTGGACACGAAGGAATGGGAATAGGTCAAAAGAGAGGACAGAGGGGGTTCGAAGGAAGGAGGAAAGCTAGGTCTGAACGAGGGCTTGGCAGAGTTTTTCGGGGGTCGGGGGGAACGTGGGGTGGGAAGAGAGGCACCTGTAAGCTGGATGCTACTGGGCTGGGGTGATAATTAGCTTGAATTGATTTTGAGCAATACAACAAGATTTATTAAAAACCTACTGAGTAGCTGGGTGTAGCGCCATACACACTCAGGAGTCAAAGGCAGGCAGATACCCGTGAGTTCCAGACCAGCCTGGTCTACATAGTGTGTTTTAGGACAGCTGGAGCTACATAGTGAGAACCTGTCTTGAAAATCATCATCATCATCATCATCATCATCATCATCATTAAAACAAAACAAAACCAGCTAACCAAACAAAAATCTACTGGAAGGTTTCAGACTTTTCTTAATGGAAACACAACTGAATAAAAAGACAAAGGAAGAAGGCTGGCAGAGCGCTGGCATCCTCCTTTTCTCCTTTCCAATCTGTCTACATGTGAGCAGGCAGCCTCCGTTTCCGCCGCTGCACTGGGAGCTCTCATGCCTTCCGTGCCACAGTGAATGGCATCCCCTGAAATCATGAGCTAAAATCCCGTAAGTTGCTCCTTTCTGAGACTTCACCACACCAGTGAGAAAAGTGATAGTACAGATGCCCGCTGATGTCCAGATGGACGCATCTTCCAAAGGGGGTCAGGGGACTCAAAGTTGGTATAGCATGGATGACTGACAGCCCCAAGAAGCTGTGCTTTCCACTCAGAATGGAACTTGCATTTCTTGCATAAAGAAGACAATGCTATTCTGAGAAGCCCCACCACGAAGAACACTCCTTCCCGTGTCATTTCTATTCCTTCTGTTAGCTCAACAGTCCGTCTGGTAAATCAGGAGGAAGGGAAAGGAAGCCTGCGTGGTTGCTTTAACCTTCAACTCTTTCTTATTCTTTGGTAGAATGTATACATTGTTAATGGATAAAATATATATTTTTAAAAGCTGTATTTCCATTGTTCTAATAAGAAAAATGCATGTATGTTTACAAGCTACAGTTTGCCAATTCTGTATATGAACTAGACACTCTTACACTGAGAGGTAATGTCAGAACTGGAAAATATAAGGGAGAGCAGGAATTTTCACATTCATATTTTAAAATTGCATTTTTTCTTAGGATGACATTTATCAGCAAATAAAACATGTCAAAGGAGAGTCCACAGATGAAAGACAAAGGTTTATATCTTGGCACTCCTGCCTGCTTGTTTTGCCTTGAGTTTTGAACAGGGATTTTTGTCTTTATGCCGTACATCAGTCAGGTTTCACGGCCATCTTATTCTCTCTTTTGAAGTTCCTGGGTAGCTTTTTGAATAGCTGTATGCTTAGAAGGGACCCTGTACAAGTCAACTGACCTTTTTTCTAGTGGAAATCCTAATATTTAAGCCAAAAGAAAACAAAAGAAGCCACTGGTCTGAGGCTTTCTTCTTCCCCAAAATTCATGCAAATATTTGGGGTGTTACTTTTCCATACCTCTGGGAAGTGTGATAACTCAGCTTACGTTTGCATAAACATGGGTGCTATATTTATCTCGGGGGGTTTCCTCTTTCTGTGGCTTTTGAGCTAACCTTTGGGTGGGGGGTGTTCACACAGCTCACCTCAGCTTGTGCTTTGCCATCTGGATACTTAGCTAACATTCTCAGCAGGGATCTGGACGTGAGATAGAGAAGGCTGTGAGATACACAACCTGCAAAGATTGTGGAGACAAGGAAACTGGCTTGATTCGAAAATGCTGGCGGCCAAGAATTGCAAACACACACACAATTCTATTAGAAGGAAAAGAAAAGATTATATCACAAAGTGATGGTCTGCAGGGAATTGTCTTGGGAGCATATTTAGAACATTAGATTTTGGTGAATAAAGAGCAACATGAAGAGCAATGTAGAGATCGCAGTGGTTAATGGGTATTTGGGTCCTCTTTGTTCCCCACAGCCAAGGTATCATTGTTGCCTGGCTGCCCAAAACTCTGGGAGTATCATCCTAGACTTTCTCATTTACTTCCAATCACCAACAGTTTTCCCAACTGTCTTTGAACTGAGTATGACACACACCCTTTCATCCAGCACACCTGTGGCTCTGGCCTGGCTCACTTAACCTAGACGGCAGGGACCAGAGCCAACCCTCCCTATCACTAGCTATCCAGAGTTGTTGCTCTATAGCCCCTGAAAGTCTGTCGGTAGAGTGAGCTGACTATGTAGTGAGCCTTACAATGCCGGTGGCTTCTTGTATTTTCAGGACACAGCTCCTGAGCACATTAGAGTTTCTTTGTTTCTCATCGTTCTGGTCTGAGTGATTTCCGGAAACAAATTTTATTATGTAAATGTGCTACTAGAATTCTTGTGATTTCTGGGACACACCTGCTCTCTCAGGCCTCTGCACAGTATCTATCGCCATTCAAAGCCTTTAGGTATATTTGCTAGCCCACCTTTATTGTGTCTGTTCATAGCTTCATTCCTTTACTGCCCGTTTGTCTCCTCCCCTCTCCTCTTCCTAATTGTTAGCATTTGGCAAATGTTCCTATGTTCCACGTATTGCACTTAAGATCGCACACATTCAGTACAAGTTTCTGAATTCAAGTTAGCTGAACTCTGTAGCAATTACAGCTTGTCAGAGTTGGAATGTAGGTCAGAGAGCTCGAATAACCACTAAGGTCACATAGTTCGGGGTGACCTAAATTTTGAATTCAGATTTTCCTGGTTCCACGTGTCAACACTTTCTCAGGGAATGATATGCTCTTGGAAAATGTCCTTGAAATTTTCCCTTGGCTAAACTGTAATAGTGCTGTCCAGGCTGGCAACCTTTGCTTCATGGGCTGTAACTAGATCATCTCCCTCCCGTGAATTAGGCAGGGAACTGCGGAGGAGCTCTGGCTGACAGAAATGCATGCTTGCCATGTTCAGTGCTGGCCCCACAGCCTCCTGGGTCACTTTCCATCCTGTCTCTGCTTTTGCAGAGAATTTGGGAGCTTTATAATGGCAGCACTGTGGGATAGGAGGAGCCTGGTTTCCCTTTAGCCTGGAAGCAACAGATGGTGTTTTGGGAAGCCCCAAGATCTCTGAGGTCATCAGTTAGACCTGTTAGATTTGAATAAACATTTGTTGTTTTACAAAATATGAATGGGGTAATGCAGATACTAGAATTTATAGGAAGAGTTATGAGCTCCTTACACTCTCTGCCTTACACAAGCCTCATTTCTCACTGCTGTTGCCTCAGTGCCTGACACACACTGGCCTCTGAAAGATTCACTGGGGATGTGTGAGAGAACCTGGCAGGTAAAGGCCCCTGTCCTCAGAGAGATTAATTTTAGGTAGAACAATCAACATAAAATAATGTCAGAGGGTAAGAAGTGCTCAGAGAAATATGGAAACAGATGAGGGGGCTTGGCAGGGACTGGGACATGCTACTAACTTAAATGGGAGTAGAAAACCTCATGGGAAAGCAGCGTTTGGATAGAGACTGGAAGTAAAAACAGGCAAGCAATTGATAGGTGTCAGGGGAGAGAGTTATAGAAGACAGAAAAATAAACACAAAATCCAGACACCATTTTTGTGGGGCTGTAGCTCACACATGGGCTTGGGTCCTGTTGGGCTGAGTTGTGGGTCCCGTGTGTCTGCCACGACTCAGGGAGGCAGAAGCGCTGGAATTTGACTGAGTTTACTCCACACAGCGTTGGGCACGGATGCTGGGCTATGAGAAGCCACCGAGCTCCACTCCAGGCATGGGGAGATCTCGGTCTGAGACCCATGGGGGCAGAGCTCTTGGGTGGGGACCCCGGGGAAGAAGGTGAGCAGGAATCGACTGGTCTCAGACTCCTGGGCTACCAGGCACTACTTGGAGCCTTGGAAGAGTTGAGACTGGGAGCATACCAGCTGGACCGGCCCACAGCCAAGGGAGGATGAGGGAAAGAAGCTCCAGCAGCACCCTGCGGGGTAGTGAGACCCTTGGTCACAGCGACTCACTTGTCTGGGTATCGGCTGGTTCGGCTGGCTTGCTTGAGTTGGTGGTCTCTGTGATGGAAATGCAGAGGTCCTCCAGAGGAGATTAGGTGGTGACTCATTGGTTAAAGTCCCCTCTGGGGCTAGTTCCCCATGGCAGGCCTCTGACCTTTAGGTATCTCATTAATATGGAGATCTCTTGAGGCACTGCTGCCTGTAGTCATGCCCTCTATCTGTGGAGGAGCTGATAGGGGTCAATGGATGTCTTCAGCCTCGTGTCAGGAGCCTGGAGTCTGGGACTGTGGTGAAATTTATGTCATCTCTTGCAGGGATACCTGTTGGGTCTCCGGCCATCTCTAGCCAGTGCTTGACCAGAAACCATGCTATCCTTTCATGGTCCCACACACTTAGACACACTCCTGTCTTCCATTTTTTACTAGTTATGCTGGAAATGTGTACAGAGACACACATGTATTCACAAACACACAATTTAAAATGAATTCTGAGGCAAATACTGAAAAGTGTCTATTTTAAATATAACTCAACTTCCTTTTTGAGTGACCTCTTGCTCAGTAAGCCAAGGCCTCTGCATGTAGCCTCTATTCCACTAAAGATTCAGATGTGGGCTTGGTGTAATATGTTGTGGCCTTGTGGATCTCCAGGAAGCTGGATGGCAGAAATGGGTGTGTTTGTTCTTCTGAGTTTCTGTAGGCTGATGACAGCCTTTTGATCTGAGAGCATTCCCAGTGGCAGCAGGAGTTGTAAGGTTCTGGAGCCAGCTTGCCAGCTTGCTAGCTCTGTTCGTTCCTCACAGTTGTACCTGGAGGCCTGGTTTGGTGCTGTCCTCTCTAACCTCCTGTTTGATATCCTGCACTAAATCTGTCTTCTCATAAGTGAGCTAGAGTAGATTCCATTGTCTACTCTGAAGCCTGATGGACAGTGTTATGGATACACACCAGAGAAAACTACTCAGAAGATAGTTGAAGCCAGTAGTTTTTATTAGCTAGATGGAGACTACCTTGGGTGTTTGGGATCCCAGTACAGCCTCAAGCCTTTCTCATGGTGAGCAAGCACAAAAACCGTACCCTGGGTAACATACTTCAGTTAATGAGAACAGTTAGCCAGAAACAGAACTACAGAAGCCAAAAAACAAGATTAGTACATTTAGAGACTTTCCTAGAACTGTAGACTTTGATGGACTAGGTCTTTGGCTTTGTTTAGATATGTGATACTGTCTACATGCTGACTTTTATGGCTTGAATGATACTTTCATATGTAGTCCATTGTGCTAAGATCTGGGAGCCTATTAATGTCTAGGGGCCAGTTAAATTCCTCACTGGTCTTAGTGATTGAGTCAAATCATGGACTCACTGCTAAGGGGAGCCAAGAGAAAGAACAGAGACTGGCACCAGTTATTTGATTTAGGTTTTTCTCTCTTTTTGAGGTTCTTCCCAATCATGGCAAGACTTGTTAAAATTACTCCTAACTGACCAGCATAGATTACAGATTTCCCGAAAGCCATACATAGTCTTCCTTTTCTCACAAGAAGTAAGTCTAAGCCTCTTCAACTCTGTAGGACCATTTCTACAGGGGAATCTAACTGTTGTCTAATTCAGAAAACCTCAAGGAGAGGTAGATGTGGGTGGGAGGGCTGGAGTGAAGGGTCTGGGGCTTGTTAAAGTCCTAATTTTAGTGGGTATATGATTTGGAGATAGTCCACTCAAGAGAGCTTTTGCTATCTTGACCTGGCCATGGTGGATCCAGGGTATAATGCCAGCAACCTTTACAGCTGTAGGAGTGGAGAGCCAGGTTGGCTCCAATGCCCCTTTGACTACTTGCTTGACTCAGATGGTATCACTGGTCTCAAACAAGGGGAAATTGGTGGTAGCCTCAGGGTTCAGCTGGATCTCTCAGACACTTCAATGAATAGCCTTTATAGAGGACTGGAGGATCTGTAGTGACTTTAGAGAGGGATAGCTAGAGAGTTTTGCCAAGTGCTGGTCTCTGAGCTGGGGAAGCAGTATGTATGTGTATGGGTTCCTCCAAACATAGTCTCATGAGAGGAAATCCATCCCTGTATAGAACGTAGAGGGCCGAAACCAAAGCAAGGACGCAGCTGCTGCAGCTCCCACACACCTGGCTTTACATTTCATCTAGTTACAGCCGTGGATGATTCACCTGCAGGGAATCATCAGACAAACGGTTATCAGGATTGATCAAACAGGTCTGGAAGGTGGTCCGGAGAAGAGCCCGGTACTGGGTGACACAGGCATTAGACAGCCAATATTCTGGCGTTCCTCAGAGGAAGGCCTCAGTGGTGAAGTACTGTGAGTATAAGATCCTGAACCAGAGTTAACATATTTATTTATTTACTTATTTATTTACATATTTATTTACTATTAGCCTAGCAGTAGCCATCATGGCTCTTAGAAAGATGAGTCTATGGGGTTCAAACAACAGGTATGTCACAGGGCATTTCCATGGCTCCAATATTTGCATTAGAACCCCTTTGTAATATCTTTTGTTCACGGACAAACAGATGAAAAGGCTTCGACATATCTGAAAGTTCCAGGACTGGAGCTGAGTTTGGAACTGTTTTTAAAGCCTCCAGTGCCTTTTGTTCAGTCTCAATCCAGATTAGGGTGCTTTCTTGTGCTGCCGTTTAGAGGCCTTGCTATTTCTGTAAACTCTGGTATCCAAAGTCAGCAGACATTAACTAGCTGACCTAGGAACTCTCAGATCTGTCTCTCAGTCTTTGGAGTTGGGATCTGAAGAATGGCAGCAATCCCACTCTGAGACAGGCTCCTCTTGCCTCCCCTTAGTGGGTAGCCAAGATAGAAAACCTCTGATGTACAAAGTTGGGCGTTCTTAGCCAATATTCTTTGGCAGAAGGGCAGGAGATTAGTACAGAGTGTCTCTTAAAACAGGGTTGGAGAATGTTTAAATCCTTGGGCAACCTGGTTCAGATAAGTTGCCCATTATAAACTCCCTCTAGGTCTGTCCATTGAAAAGCAAAAATGGGTTGACTCACCTCTGCCAATGGGAGGCTAAAAAATGCATCTTTCAGATTCAAGATAGTGTATACCTGTTTTCCTGAAAGAATCAGATTCATGAGAATCAGAAGTCTTAAGATTCTTCACAGTTGGGAGAAGTGTATCCCAGGGTGACTGGCAGGTCACCAGGATACCTGTCTTAATCAATGTTCTATCACTGTGAAGAGACACCATGACCACAACAACTAAAGAAAACATTTAACTGAGGCTTGCTTACAGTTTCAGAGTTTAGTCTATTTTCATCATGGTGGGGAGCATGGTGGCACGCAGGTAGGCATGGAACTAACTGGAGATGTAGCCAAGAGTCCTACATCCAGATCCATGGTACCAGGAAGAGAAAGCCCTGGGTGTGTGCATTCTGCTTAGATGGCAGGGGTCCCTAGATGAGATGCCTGGACTCTCCCTGCTTCTACCCAGGAATGGGGACAACCCTGGGAACATGAGCAGGAGCCAAGTGGTGAAACAAGCATGTTCTCCAGGAGTGAGGCAGGCAAGGTTTGGGGGGGGCTTTCTCTGGATGACCTGGCAGAACCAAAGTATTCAGGTCCCTAACAATAGCACACAGGTCTTAAGCTGGGGGTTCTCATTCCAGAGAAAGCCAACAGGGAAACAGAACCAACAGAAACACATAGAAAGACAGATAAAGAGACACACAGTAAAGAATCCAGGGGTGGCCACCACACAGTGATACTCCTGAACAAACAGTTTCTGGGAGAGATCCAATGGCATCTCATGTGGGTCCTGAACACTGGATCAGCAGGTGCTGTCTCACCTCTCCTGTTTAGAAGATGCCTTAGCCAGACTTACCCCTGGAGGTGACAGACCAGGTGACTTTCTAATGTGTTCCCTTTGGTGTGAAAGTTTTACATTCCTCTGAAGTGTTAGGCAGTGATTGATCAAAGAGAGCTCTAGAACATCTCAGGTTGTGTACTCCCTAGGTGTCTCCTGACCACTCCCACTCTTACATGCTCCAAGGGACTCTAAGACCCCTAATTTCTCAAGCCTTGTCCTCTGTGATCTTGGTGGGATCTTCCAAAATCTTGTGGGAGTGTCCATCATGGAAGAGTACTCGGTCATGGGTGTCAGCCAATAAAAAGTCTTTATTTGTCAGCCAGCAACTACACTGTGTGTCTGGGGTCCCAATATGGTCCCAAGCCTTTCTCAGGGTAAGCTTTTAAGCACAAAACCACATCCTGGGTTTACATACTTCAGTTAACAAGAACAGTTAGCCAGAAGCAGAATTACAGAACCCAAAAAGCAAGTTAGTACATTTAGAGACTTTACAAGAATTATGGACTTTGATGGATTAGGTCTGTGTTTTCTTTTTTTTTCTTTTTTCTTTTTCTTTTTTTTTTTGTTTTTTCAAGACAGGATTTCTCTGTGTAGTCCTGGCTACTCTGGAACTCACTCTGTAGATCAGGCTGGCCTCGAACTCAGAAATCCGCCTGCCTCTGCTTCCCAAGTGCTGGGATTAAAGGTGTGCGCCACCACTGCCTGGCAGGTCTGTCTTTCCCTTTCTTTCTTTCCTTTCTTTCCTTCTTTCTTTCCTCCTTCCTTCCTTCCTTCCTTCCTTCCTTCCTTCCTTCCTTTCTTTTCTTTTCTTTTCTTTTCTTTTCTTTTCTTTTCTTTTCTTTTCTTTCTTTTGGCAGGTGATGCTGTTCATGTGCTGAATTTTATGACCTGAATGGTATTTCCATCCTGGAGTTGGTTGTGTTTAGGTCTGAGGGCCTTCTAAGGTCTGTGGTCCAGTTACAATTGTAGTTGGCACTAAAGAAAACAGAGTAGCTGTGAATATGCATAAAGATACAAGCATGATTTGAGTTTGTTCAAATTCATAAAGAGATGACCTGCTTATTATGTGGCTGTGTGATCCAAGTTCCTTTGTCAGGACAGTTTTCTGAGTACCTCCTTGCTTGGTATTGCTTCACTTTAGCAAAAGTTCTATTGGTGGACTTCTCTGAATGGACCCAGTCAGAGGATGAAAACACTGTGTCTTAGATGACGACTTGCCCATGGCTTTCCTGGGAGAAGGATCTCAGGGTTCGGAGGAACATGGCAATCTGCCTCATGCTTTTTCCCTCTTGTTACTGTAAGAAATTGCTCCAAGGGATTGGGCAAAGAGTGGGTTGGTGGAAGGCTATATCTAGGTTCATTTATACAAACATCTGCTCCCAAGGTCTGTCTAGCATTGCTAAGTTCCCTAACCTGACAGATGGGCTAAAACTGGCGTTCATACTGTGCCGGATCCCTACAGGGCAGTTTCCATATGGATTGTTCACACTGGGTTCCATACAACACAGGAAGGGCAATGATTCTTCTCACTGATAGAAACCACTCTTCAAGTACATATCAAGTGTATACTTCATACTATTATAGTTCCAGACACTGGAAATTGTTGGGAGCCGACTCCTAGCCGAAAGTGGCTATCATCTTTGCAGCCATCTCAGGCCAGATACCCTGACAAGAGACTTGTTTTCAACAGCCCACAACAGCTGAGCACACTCTGATAAATGTCTTGTTTTTCTCACATATCTTGTTTTGCTGTTTAGTGCCACCAGCTGCATGGTGCACATGGTCTCCTCACTGCTAGCTAGGCACACGTGATATCCACGCTGCAAGGCACATGACGTAGTGCCTTCAGCTGTGCTTGTCCACAAGGGCAAGGCATGTGGTAAAGGGTATAAATACCCAAGATTTCCTTCCAATAAAGAGACTTGAAGAGACTTGATCAGACTCCCTGTCTTGTCTCCATTCTTCGCGTCTCCGTCCCCACTCTCTCTCTTGCTAGGCCCTGACCCGCGGACCGGAGCAGCAGAACGGGCAGCTACAAAGTGGCGCCTCAACGTTGGAGCTCCAGTAAGTGGGGTACAGTAAAGGACAGCGGGAATTGGAAGCGTGCATCCTCACTCCTGCGCTGGAGACCCTGTTGACTGACCCAACAGGTTGTTACAAAGTGGCACCCAACGTGGGGCGGCAAGAACGAGAGGCTCAGTGAGAAACGTTACCGGAAGAAGGGTCGACTGAAACTTCAGAAGTGAAACAGTGGTGACTGCGACAGCCATGTGGAGACCAGTAGGTCATAGTAATGATAATGGGGCAGGAAATAAGTCAGCCTGAACTCAACTCTCTGTTGTTGTTTTGTTGTTTGCTGTTTACATGTGTCAATTGTCTGCTTTTGTTTCGCTGTTTAAATGTTGTCTTTCATGTTCAAAAGAAAAAGAAAAGCATAGAATCCAAAATAAGACCAAAGGTTGAAGTAATAGATTTGTCAGAGCTAGATTGTGCTAACCAAGAGGAAGAGGCAACCAAATATTACGACCCTGAATGGTCCTCTTCCCGAAGGCCCCCTTCCTGGGTGGTTGTAGATCACAGAAAGGAGTTACAGGACAAAATTTCTCTCCTTAAACAACAAATTTCTCTTCTTAAACAACAAATAGAGTTAGAGGAAGAGTATCAGGGCTTAATTAATCAGCTACAAAAATTAAAGACGGGGAAGATATCTCGAGAGGACAAGGAAAATTCCTCAGGTCCTCGAGTTCCTCAACCCAGAGTCCAAAGGCAGCCCCTGTCCTCTGGTTTTAGTTCAGCCACAGATCAGCCAGAGGAGGGAGAGGCTGAGGTTTTCCCTGTATCAGAGACTAGAGACGCTCAAGGGGTTGCATGGAGACATCACACAGGGTTTAATTTTCAAATTATTAAAGAATTAAAAAATTCAGTGGCCCAATATGGTGCCACTGCTCCCTTTACTCTTGCAATCTTAGAATCTGTTGCAGAGGAGTGGCTGACTCCTGGTGATTGGAATACTCTAATGAGAGCAGTTCTTAGCGGTGGTGACTATCTTATTTGGAAATCAGAGTATCATGAGAATTGTAAAGAGACAGCTAGGAAAAACATTCAGGCAGGTAATGGTTGGTCCTTTGATGCCTTAGTAGGAGAAGGACAATTTGCTTCTAGTGATAACCAGATGCAATATGACCCAGGCTTATTTGCTCAAATTCAAAATGCAGCCATGAAGGCTTGGCGCAATCTCCCTGTAAATGGAGACCCTGGTACACCTTTGACCTTAGTCAGACAAGGGCCTGATGAAAGATTTCCTGATTTTGTTCATCGATTAATGACAACAGCAGGAAGAATTTTTGGTAATGCAGAGGCAGGTGTAGATTATGTAAAACAACTTGCATATGAAAATGCCAATTCTGCCTGCCAAGCGGCCATTAGACCCTATAGGAAAAAGACAGACCTTACTAGATATATCAGACTCTGTTCTGACATAGGGCCCTCTTACCAACAGGGCTTAGCTATGGCAGCTGCCATGCAAGGACAATCAGTGAGAGATTTTTTGACAAGCAGAGACAAAAAGACTTGTTTTAAATGTGGCAAGCCTAGACACTTTGCAAAAGATTGCAAGGCAGAGAATGAGTTAACCCAGAGACAGCCTAGAAAACAGCCTGGCCTATGCCCACGTTGCAAACGTAGAAGGCATTGGGCTAGTGAATGTAGGTCCAAGACAGATACACAAGGAAACGCCCTTTCCCATAATCAGGGAAACAGGAACAGGGGCCAGCCCCAGGCCCCGAACCAACACAAGCCAAAACAGGCTTATGGGGCAGTCAGTTTCATACCAACAAACAACAACCCCTTTCTGAACTTAGTCGAACAACACCAGGAAGCGCAGGACTAGACCTCAGTTCTGCCACCCACACAGTATTAACCCCAAAAATGAGACCTCAGGCCTTACCTACTGGAGTGTTTGGACCACTCTATCCAAATGTGTTTGGCCTGATAGTGAAAAGAAGCAGTGCTACTATGCAGGGACTACAAATTTTTCCTGGAGTTATAGACAGTGATTATCAAGGTGAGATTAAGGTAATGGCCAAGACAATACAGAATATAGTCACCATTCCTACAGGAAGGAGGATAGCTCAACTATTGTTAATCCCATTGATCCCTACTAATCACAAATATAAGAGTACTAAGAGAGGGGATCAAGGCTTTGATTTCTCTGATGCATATTTTGGTTCCTCTGATTCTCAAATGGCAGATGCCACATGCTGGCTGCCAGAGAGACTGATTAAACAAATAGACAACAATAACAAATCCAGGGAGGAGAAATCCCCTGGGAAGCATATTTTTTCTTTGCAAGAAACATGAAGATGCTTCACTGGAGCGGATCAACCAGCATACCTGACTTAGAAAGTTCTCAGTACAAAAGAAGACATCACCACCTGCACCTCCAGGGTGGCTCTATTGGACTCTTGGTTCCCTGATTTATAATTTAGTGGGGTACATTGTTTAGACCCAAGAAAAAACCCATTACCACAGTTACTATAGTTGTTTTTTGGGTTTGAGATTGATTAGGGCAAGAACAGAGACTTCCTTACTTGTTAAGATCAAAGCTATGATCAGTTCTGTACTTATATAGATTTCTATTTAGAAAATTGTGTTACAGAATAGAAGAGGCTTATACTTTTCACTCCTCCAACAGAGGGAGTTGTGTGCTACCCTTAAAAAAGAGTGTTGCTCTGAGGCAGAATGGTTTACATCAACCATTCAGGAATTAAGTCTCTTGTCTCTCGGGTTCATGCTGTTCAACAGACTGATGGCTTTCATATGACAACAGACAGATGCTATTCAAATGAAACCCATACAGGTCCATTATTACAGGCTGAAAGTAGGGGACTCAAAAACCTCTGTCATCAAGACTGACGAAGATTAACCCCTAACTTACGCGCTAAGCCGGATAGTCAATGACGGGTAAGAGAACACCTCAAGACCCTTGCCCCGAACTGGGAGGCCTCACCATCCTAAGACAAGAACTCAACCAATGGCTGTTGAGTATCCAAAGACGGGAAAGGGAGGCTGGGGTCCTTTGTTCCAACCTAAGACAGACACGGTTTCCATAAGTTTTTCCCAGCCTTCCCTTTTGAAAACAAATTTAAAAAGGGGGACCTGTTGGGAGCCGACTCCTAGCCGAAAGTGGCTATCATCTTTGCAGCCATCTCAGGCCAGATACCCTGACAAGAGACTTGTATTCAACAGCCCACAACAGCTGAGCACACTCTGATAAATGTCTTGTTTTTCTCACATATCTTGTTTTGCTGTTTAGTGCCACCAGCTGCATGGTGCACATGGTCTCCTCACTGCTAGCTAGGCACACGTGATATCCACACTGCAAGGCACATGATGTAGTGCCTTCAGCTGTGCTTGTCCACAAGGGCAAGGCATGTGGTAAAGGGTATAAATACCCAAGATTTCCTTCCAATAAAGAGACTTGAAGAGACTTGATCAGACTCCCTGTCTTGTCTCCATTCTTCGCGTCTCCGTTCCCACTCTCTCTCTTGCTAGGCCCTGACCCGCGGACCGGAGCAGCAGAATGGGCAGCTACAAAGTGGCGCCTCAACGTTGGAGCTCCAGTAAGCGGGGTACAGTAAAAGACAGCAGAAATTAGAAGCGTGCATCCTCACTCCTGCGCTGGAGACCCTGTTGACTGACCCAACAGGTTGTTACAGGAAATGTCTTTGTAAACCAAAGACCAAGGTTGAAAACTTTCTAGAAACACAATAAGCATTATAAACAAGCACATTTTTATGTGTTTGAAAGGAAGGATGGCTGTAGAGAAAGGACTAAAATAGATAATGTCTGATGATATCCTGCCTCCCATGATTTCTCTTTGCTTTTCTCTTCAGGTTTTTAAACTAGAGATTTGGTTTTGTGGTGTGTGTGTGTGTGTGTGTTTTGCCTGGATATATGTCTGTGCACTACATATATGCCTGCTGTTGGACAAGGTCAGAAGAGGGCATTGGCTCTTCTGGAAGTGAAGTTACAGACAATTCTAACAGGCCACGTGGGCACTGGGAACTGAACCCAGGTCCTCTGCTAGAGCAGCCAGTTCTCTAACCACTGGGACATCTTTCCTGAAGTGGAAACTTCTAGTTCTTTGGAAAGTTAGTTAGATCAAATGATGTTTTCCTGGGGCACACAGGTGAAGAGATGTCTTGCTAAAGCAAACAAGTGAAAGACTGTTTTCCTGAAGCAGACACAAGTGAAGAGATGTTTGGATATAGCAAACACATGAAAGAATGCCTGATGAAGGAATATAAATATGACCTCACAGACAGTGGGAGACGAGCACTGAGCTTTGGTTTGGTTTGCTTCGTTTTGATAGTCTTTACTAAAGACACTAATGTATTGGTTCACCTTACATAGTGTTGTTGGGTTCAACTTGTGGTAAGGTCATCATTGAGAGAAGAAACTCGACCAAGAACTGCTCTCCAGGTCCCTGTGGCAGCTTGTCTCAGGCCAGTTGGTGTGCCTTGTTCCTTCAGGTCTGAACTACAGTTGCCGGTTTGCGCTTGATATCTGCCTGCTGAAAGCATTTATTTTTACTTTATTTAATTTTTAATTTTTATTAAATTTATTTATTTATCCACTTTATCCCAATATCAGTCCCCCTTGCCTGTTTCCACCCAGTATCCCCTCACACAGATCCTCCCCCAATTCCGGCTTCACCTTCTCCATTGAGAAGGGGGAGCCCCTTCTAGGTATCACTCACCCTTCCGGCACATCAGGTCGATGAAAGACTAGGTGCATCCTCTCCCACTGAGGTCAGACAAGGTGGTCCATTTAGGGGAATGGGGTCCACAGGCAGGCAGCCAATGGATTCGGGGGGGTCGGGGGGCGCATGAAGACCAAGCTGCTCATCTGCTACATATGTGCAGGGGCCTAGGTCCAGCCCATGCTCACCCTTTGGCTGGTGATTCAGTCTCTGGGAGCCCTCAAGAGTCCATGTTAGTTGATTCTGTTGATCTTCCCGTGGAGTACCTGTCCTCTTTGGGTCCCTCAGTCTTTTCCTCAACTCTACCATGAGACTCCCTGAGCTCCATCTAATGTTTGGCTGTGGGTCTCTGCATCTCTTTTCATTGGCTGCTGTGTTGAGCCTCTCAGAGGACAATTATGCTAGGCTCCTGTTGGCAAGCATCCCAGAGTATCATTAATAGTGCTGGGGGATTGGTTCTTGCCCATGGGGTGGGTCTCAATCTGGGGCAGTCATTGGTTGCCCATTCCCTCTGTCTCTGTTCTATCTTTGTCACTGCACATCTTTTAGGCAGGACACATTTTAGTCAAAAATTTTGTGGGTGGGCTGCTGTCTTTGTTTCTCCACTCAGAGTCCTGCCTGCCTACAGGAAGTGGCCACTTTAGGCTCCATATCCTCTACAGCTAGGAGTCTTAGCTGGGGTTGCCCCCATAAGCCCCTGATGCCTTCTCCATCCCCTCTCCCACCCAACTCCCTCCCTCCACCCATGACCGATATCTATTTTATTTCTCCTTCTGAGAAAGATTCAGAAAATGTCTATTTTTAAAGGTTTAAAACTACTTACCATGAGTTTATATTGATTTTTTTACAACACAAAGTTAGATTTGAAGAATTACTTTTAATTTTGTTTTAATCTCCTCTTTTCATTATTAAAAGATTTTTTTCTCAAATGATATTTACTATACCTACATTTTGCCTTAGGGAGCTCAGGCCACAGCCTGCATCTCTAACTGGTAATTTGGGGAAGTGTTAAATATTTTTAAAAGTTTTTGTTCTTGGGCAGGAGAGATGGCTTGGCAGTTAAGAGCATGTATTGCTCTTGCAAAGGACCCACATTTTGTTCCAAGTAATCCTATTGGGAGGCTCACAACCACCTGTAACTTTAGTTTCGGGGGAGCTGTTGCTTTTTCTGGGGTCACTCACAAGTGAGCACCCCACCCCCACATAATTAAGAATAATAAAAATACAAAACTTAAAAAAGGTTTCTTGGAAAACCATTTGAAGTGGATTCTTTTATCTGTAATGGAATTGTGATTGTGTGAACTGTACAAACAGGTGTGTGTGGGCTATTCAATGTCTGTGAAGCCACCCACAGTTACACCAGATGGTGTAGACGGCTCTCCAGGGGAAGAATAACAAATATTCACGGAGATAACCCAACTGTGATGGCTATACTTGGTTGTCAACTTGACTATATCTGGGATTAACTAAAAACTCAAATCACTAGGCACACATCTCTGTGTGTGTGTGTGTGTGTGTGTGTGTGTGTGTGTTTAATTAATTAAATCATTTGAGGTAGAAAAGACTAACTTAAAATCCAGTTCACTTAAGGTCAGAAGACCAACCTTAATCTGTGCATATCTTCTTGTGGCCAATCCTGTCATCTGCTGTCCCCACAGACACTCAAGAGGAGGGGTGGTCTGGATGGTCTTGAGCTGGAGGCAGATGAGGGGCCGGAGGGGCCGGGACAGAAGCTGCTGAGGACTGTGGGAGGTGACAGAGGCCTGGCCTTCCTCCTACCTCTTGGTTTATGCAAGAGGACTGCCCTGTTCTCTCTTCAAATCCCTCTGAGCCCAAACGCATTTCCAATACAGAGTTTGAGGCTGTAACTCAGAGAGTTAAAGGGCAATAAAGAGTTAAAGAGTTAACCTCAGAGTGATAAAGGGCTAGGAGGCAGAGCCCCCAGTGTTGAAGCTGGTCTTGTCCTGGGTGCCTGAGGAATCAGTCCCTGAGGAGGAATGGGTTTTATGACCCGGGCTTTGAAGAATATGTAAGAGTTCACCAAACTAGTCTTCCCGCCACCATTTCTCGGATGATCTGACACCAATGCTTCATAGAGAGAGGCCTCTGCCTGGAACTAGGCTATGGAGCAGCGATGGAGCCCATTCAGCACCCCCAGGCCTTGGGTATAGGCCTGAGAAGACAGTGACCCTCTTCCTCATTCTCCTACCTCTTTGTCTTCAGAGTGACCCTGTGATGTCTCACTCTGAGGTGTCTTACCAGGCCCCACCTGTTCCTTGGCTGCAGGCTAAGGAAACCCTGTTCACCACAGCCGTCGGCCCCCTTTCGCCCCACTCTCAGTGAGGGGTGGGGCCGGGGGCGGGGCAGCAGGGTGCGCGGATCTCGGGCTCTGGTCTCGCTGGGTGACTTGGCCTCTCTCTCCTTGGTGCCCTCTCCCAGGCCAGGAATCCCCCATCTTCTCCCCGAGCCACCTCGCTGGCAAGACGCCCCACCCCTGTGCCTGGTGACTGATTGGTGGAGTCTAGACCTGCTCGCTGGCCTGGTAGAGGTTGCGGGGAGACTTGAGCACCTTTATGAGAGGAGAGGGAGGAGAGGAAGATGGAGGATGAAAAAGAGATGAAAGGAGAGGGAGGGAGGAAAAAAAAGAAGAGTGGGGGAAGAGCAAGGGAGGGGAGGAAGAAAGAGGAAGAGGCAGGTGGCCACACCCTGGCTCCACTTTTCCCTTCTTGCTGCCCCGCAGAGGAGCCTGCGCAGCTGCATGCAGAGTCCGGGCACTCCGGTACCCGCTCTGGGCAACTTAACTTCCAGCAGCAGCGGCTCCGCAGTGGGCCCGTCCCATCTGACTTGCCTGCTCCTCGGGATCCCTCGCCCCAGCTCGGAGTCCAGGCATCGGCAGGGCGGGATTCTGACAAGAGCACTGTTCAGTTAGCCTCGGTCCACAGATTGCAGCCCTGGAGCCGCCTCTCTGCACCTCCTGCAGCCCTGGTCCTGGTCCCTGCCCTCCCAGGTGAGTTGGGCGCCCCCTGGCGGCAGCGAGGAAGACTCGTCTGGATTGGGCTATGGGCAGGACTATGAGACTTAGAGAGGACCCTAGTACCCCATAGCCAACAAGCTTTCTTTTCTACATTGTGGGTCTCTTTCTCTCCCACTTCCTGCCTTTCTTCCTCCATCTCTCTCCTGCAGCTCCCAGAGCCTGTGTGAGGAGGAATCGCCCAGTCTAGTTGCCTCCCCTCTGATATGCACCCCTCCCCTGTAACCAGCCCCCCCCCCACCAACCCCGCTCCCCTCAAGTTGGAACTTGAGCCACTGACCTCCACGTACAGGTGTCCACACACGTGCACACATGCACTCACAAAATAAAAGAATAAGAAAGTAAATGAGAGGGAGAAAGAGGGCTCGGTGGTGAGAGAATTTGCTGTGCAAGCCTTAGGATCTGAATGCAATCCCCTAGCACCTCATAAAAAGCCAGGCATGGTCCTGGTGCCTAAAACTTTAGCCATGGAGTAGGGTGGAGACAGGGTCACTGTGACTTAGTAGCCCAGCTCCAGGTTTAGTGGCAGACCCCGTCTGAAGGGACTAAGACAGAGAGTGGCAAAGCAAGACACCCAACCCCCTTTCTCTGGGCTCAGGAGCTGAGTCAGCACTGTAGACAGAGGGGGGGAAATGTAAAAATAATTAAAAGGGGAAAAAAAACAATCGAAAGTTGGGAAGCTCTGGCGCTGCACCCTTCTTCAAGTGTATCCTGGGCTGACAAGACAGCTCAGAGGGTAAGATGATGGTCATGTGATCATGGAACTAGAATTCAGACCCTCGTGCTCTAGTAATAAACTGCTTTGTCTAGGACTGACAGTCTGGCGTGGAAAACTCAGCCTTGGGTTCAGGGAGAGATCCTGACTCTACAGAGGGTCAGGCAAGTATATCTGGGAGTACACACACACACACACACACACATCTATATGAACAATAAACTCTTAGAATTTTAAAAGCTGGGACAGGGGAGCTTGCTCAGCAGATAAAGGCACTTGTTCAGTTTCCAGAGGAAACACACGAGGTGAAAGGAGAAAAACCAACTGATTCTTCAAGTTCACCTCTGACTTCCTCAAGGACATTGCTATGCCTCCTTTCCCCAGTACATAAGTAGGTATAAAAACAAGTTTTACAAAACTGGTTCTTAGGCTCAGCTCTCCCTTTCCATCCAAGTCCCGAAGTTGCTGGCATCACTTTCGTCCTGGAGCAGTCAGGGAGGAAGGTTGCTCTGGCCTTGAGGCTTGAGTGGCACCTGCTGGGTCTTTGGGATGCCCAGTGACTGTCCGCATGCAGCCCTCCTCAGGCTGTGCACCTGGGACACTGCTGAGGTGGGAGGGAGGGGGTTGGCTGTGGGCCCCTTTTTGGTTGAGGCCATTCAGGTCCAGATACCAGGAAACTAAGGATCAGTGAGCACCTGCTGTGCATGCTGGAGGCAGAAGCTGGGTTGTAAAGCTGAAAGGGACCCTGGTGACTTGGACCCTGGTGACAGTGGGCTGCAGGACTCTAGAAAGATTCCCAGGGCTTCCATAGCCCAGACTGGTTCAGACCAGTTCAGACTAGAGAAGACCTTGCTACTCTGCTGTGTCATGTTTAGTCATCCAGAGAAGCTGTAGGATTCCTAAGAAAAATGTTTTCTGTGTGGTCGCTGTATCAGAAATGGAGGAGTCACCCTTAGCTCCAGTCTCCTTCAGTTGTACACCCAAACCCACACTTTCACTTTTAGCCCTAACTCAACTTTATCTCCCCCCCCCCCACCCCTCGCTTGCTCATTGTCAAGGTCCTGGTCACATCCTAATCTGTGCCTTGCCTTTGGGAACAATTCAACCTGGTTTGGACTTGGTTGGACTAGTTTATTATGGCTTGGATGGGCTTAATCCAGTTTAATAGGGTGTGGACAGGTTTAAGACAGGCTGGGACTAGTTTGGACTAACTTGATCCTGTTTAAGGGCCTGCCTGTTTAATCTGGTTTAGACTGGTTTAATCCAGTTTGGACCAATTTAATCTCAATTAAGATACCTCTTTTCAAGATATATCTAGGCTTGTGTCACATTGACAAAAATTAACAAAAACAATTTCTTTCCAGTTTGATTATTTTAATTTTGTTTTAAGTAAATCATGTGTATAGTTTTTTCTAATACTTTTCACATAAATTTGTCATTTCTATTAAATATATGTATAAAGCCTAAGAGTATTTTGAGTGATTCTTTTGGACAGGCTCTAATGTGTTTATACAGATAGATAGATAGATAGATAGATAGATAGATAGATAGATAGATAGAATATATTCTATGGAAGGGTGGTGAGATATGGGGGAAGGGAATGTCATATCAGACCCATGCCAAGGCACCCCTTCCTCCTAAGGAACCAGCCACACAACCGTGTAGTACAGAATAGAGTTTACTCAGGGCATGGGGAGGGGAGTTAAGAGTGTAGTACAGTCAGAGAAAGGGAGAGAGAGAGAGAGAGAGAGAGAGGGAGAGAGAGAGAGAGAGAGAGTAGTGAAGTAGAGGCCCGCTATGAGCATGTGGAGATAGAAGGGGAAAGGGGATGGGAAGGGAGGGAAGGGAAGAGCCCAAGAGGGCAAGAAAGGAACAAGAGATCAAGAGAACAAGAGAGAGAAGAGGGAACAAGCAGCCCCTTTTATAATGGGCGGACCTACCGTTGCCAGGTAACTGTGGGGTGGAGTTTAGACAGAATGCTAACAGGCTCCATCTATGTATCATCCTAAAACTATATCCCTCAGGTGTCAGGTATGCTAACATGCTTGAGATCTGCCTGAGTCATTTAGTTTCTGTGAGCTGTACAGCTGCAGAGTTTTTACTCAGCTGATTATTACCTATTATGTAACTTTAAGGAGGGGAGGGGCTTTGGGAGGAGCTCCTAAAGGCTAGTGAACCTTATGAAATACCCCTCCCTCCAGTAGGGGATGCTCCTACATGTAATTTCCTGAGGGTTACCTGCAAGTGATCACAGTTACTCTGTTCAAGATGAAAAATTTCACATCTGCCTCGAAAGGAACAAATATACAATAACTTATTTTATAATGTAAATACAAGAGAAAGTACCCCCAGGTAATGTATCTTTTATTCTTTTCCCCAAAATGTAATTGTTTTGCCTCCTTGCCCCTCTCCATTTTCTCTTTTAATAAGACACTCATTTACATAGCCAACAAGTTGGGCAGGACAGGATATAGGTGGACATCAGCCTGGTGCCGTCAGAGCCAAAGCCTGCTAAAGGGTAAAGTGGCATCCACGTATGGAAAGCCTGAATGTGGAGGTAAGGATCTGTCTTCACAGAGAATGGGCAATATTAGTGACGAGAGACCTGCTATGTAAAACAGCTTGAATAACCAAACAATTATAATCAGATCAGTGGGATTTATACTGAAGAAATGGGCTCCACTACAGAAAAGATGACAATTAGTTCTTCAGTGATGAACTCGAGATATAGTTGCATGACCTTGAGTTTTGAATAATATCAGTTCTGTTGTGACAGAAATGTCTCAGTAAATGCTGTTATGCCATAGAAAGTCACTCAAGACAATCAAGAGTTTATTGAAAAGCAAAATTGAAACACAAAACTGAAATATTTCATCAGGGACACACACATGCATCTGAGACAGGGAACTGTTGAACATGGCTGTGGCAGGATTTTCCTTGTCCAATTACATTAAAATATTAGTGCATCAGGGGGCCTATGATTGGACAGGGAAAAGGGAGGCTGAGCTAAGAGTTGCAGAGACAGAGTGTCTCAGGAGAGAGGGGGAGAGGAAGATGGAAGGCAATGAGCAGGATGATTCAGAGCTAGTGTGGCTTTAAATAGCCACAGGTAGATATGTTTTTTAATATAGGGATAGAATAATTGGGCTAACTTGTCTAATCTAGGTGGGCAGCTTGTATTATTATCATTTGGCTTTGAAATTATTGTGTGGGCATCTTGTGAATTGTGAATTTATTGTTATATAAAGCTGACTGGTTAACTATAAGCTTCTAGAGTTTTGTTTTACTGGGTTATTGGAAGGTGGGACTGCTGATCTCAGGGGGGTTGTAGCTGTGAAGGAACTAGCAGCTCCAGAGACAAGTGAACCAGAGCTGGGAATACTGTGACTAGCAACCATGGGAGGGAGACAGAGGTGGTGGGACCACACCAGGACTGAGAGTTTCAGACAGTAGCGTGGGAAGCCTTCTGGTCCCTCTTATTTTTATATATTTCCTGAAACACATGGCAGAACAGATTATGGACAATAGATTCAAGAATTAGCAAATGTGGGTCTTTACCTAGCAAAGAACCTAAAGTTGTGTCTACATCGTAAGCCTCAGGAGGATCACAACTTCAGAGTTATTTTGAGATTGGTATCACAAAACACCTGACAAATGCAACTTAAGGGCTCACATTGGCTCGTGGTTTGAAAGCTTACAGTCCTCCGAGGAACTGAAATCACAGTGGTGGGGTGTTGGGTGAGTTTTCCATATCAGATAAGCCCAGAGGTGTGTCTTCCAGGTGATCCAGTCAAGTTGACAATGACAATTAACCATCACAGAGGGTGGCTTGAAGCCAAAAGGGGAGCATCAGCCAAGATACAAACAAAACGAACTGACAGAGTTTGTAGATCTTAAAGGAGTGTGTATGTGTATGTGTCTGTATGTGTATGTGTATGTGTGTACTGTATGTACTATATGTACATGCATCCATACATGTTTATATTTTGTGTACTGTCTTGTTTGGCAGTTTTCTGTGTTCAGCCTGTCTGTCTGTTTGCCTTCCTTCCCTCCGTCACTCCTTGCCTACCTCTCTTCTTCCTTCCTGTCTCTGTCTCTGCCTCTGCCTCTGCCTCTGCCTCTCTCTCTGTCTCAGTCTCTCTCTCTCTGTCTCTGTCTCTCTCTGTGTCTGTCTCTCTGTCTCTGTCTCTCTCTCTCTCTCTGTATGTGCGTGTGTGCATTTGATGTTTTGAGACAGGGTTTCTCTGTGTAGACCTGGCTGTCCTGGAACTTACTCTAGATCAGCCTGGCCTTGAACACACAGAGCTCCACCTGCCTCTGCATCTTAAGTGCTGGGATGAAATGCATGTACCACCATATCTGGCTATCTTTTTTCTTTTTAAAAAAGCTTCTCTAACTTGTGTTAGTATATGTTATGTGAACACATACAGCACTGTCACAAAAGATGCAAACATCACTGACACTTGCCAAGAATAAATTTAAAAAATCCCTCTTCCACAACCTCCTTTTTATAGGAGTCAATTGCCTTTTCAGATGAGCATTTTCCTACTCTCTAATTTACTTTCTAAGTATTTATTTATAAAGAGAAATGTATAAATATTTGTATATACATACATCACTGGCTTAATGTAAATATTATTATATACTAGATACAATTCTGGGATTAAAAAATGATTCTTTGACAGCTTTTCAGACTGTTTTTAAAATTTTAATCTATTATGTATAAACACAAGTTTTGTTATACTTTTTCCTCTTGTCCATTATACAGGCACAAATTCATGTTTTCAAAGCAAGTGTTGTAATAGCCCCATTTTATATGTAAATATTTAGATAGACTGAGCTTATTATAGATGCAAACATATGCAAATATATTCACATCATTTATATTCTCTACCTCTGACAACTGAGGGGATGAGGGAGAAGAAACTCAACAATCTAGCTTCAGATCTAAAAAGGTAAGTACTACTCGAAGAGACTTTATTTATTTATTTATTTATTTATTCATTCACTTTACGTCCCAATCACAGCCCCCTCTCCCTCCTCTCCTATTACTAAAGAAATGGCTGATTCCAGAATTAGCACAGGGAAGCCATGAGGCAAGCACAGAAGAGAAATATGTAGAAACCATTCCAAACAGGCTTTCATTGGCCAAATTTGGGATAATTTCATGTTCACAACAATTTTATTATAATGTTTTGTAAAGAATTGAATGAGAAACCATGTCTATAGGGGTGGTCATAAGGAAAAATGGGCACACTGGAAAGACATAATAGAAATGAGGTATTGACACGAGGACTTGGGACATTTCAGTTTACTTCCCCAGAAAATAATAAAAGGCAAAACAAAAAACTATGCACTTACTGCATATGTATGCATGCATGTCTGTGTAGGTGCTTGTGTGGGAAAGAGTGTATGTGCACGTGTGTGGATGCCTATGGAGGCCAGAGTTCAAGCTTGAGTGCTGTTCTTCGGGCACCATCCCACTTATTTCTTTAGACAGAGTCTCATTAGCCTTGAGCTCAGCAAGCAAGTTAGACTGGCTGGTCAGTGAGACTCAGGGATCTACCTGCCTCTGTTCCCAACCCTGGGACTACAAAAGTGTGCTATCACACCTGGCTTCTGGGGACAGAGCTCAGGTCCTTGAACTTGCATGACAAGCACTTTACTGACTGATTGTCTGCCCAACCTTCTCCAAACAAGAAACTTGAAAGTAGAGGAAAAAACAAATACATATGTATATGTATGTGTATGTGTATGTGTATATGTATATGTACATGTATATTCTACAGAATCTAAAGTGGAAACTTAAGGGTTCTTTGGAAAGTCAGTTGTATTGGATGGTGTTTTGTTGGGGCAAACACATAAAGAGGAACACTTTGCTGAAGCAGACACAATCGAAAGGCTTAAGGCTGACTCAGGAAGGAATGTTTTGCTGAAGGAGACACAGGTTAAAGGATGTTCTGCTAAAACAGGCAAGTGAAAGGTCACATGATGAAGGATTCTTTGCTAACCAACACACAGGTATCGGTCTGCCTTACATTGTGTAATTGAGCTCCATTTGTCAGGGCTCCATAGAGAGAAACACACCGAAAAACTTCCAGTGGTGTGCTGCAGGTTTTGCTGCTTGCACAGACTCAGGCTGATTGACAGAGTGATGTCAGCTGAGACAGACTCACATGCTGAGGTAAGACCCGTGAAGGACACGTGCTGTTTGGAGGGAGTATAAAAAAGACTCAGTGGACAGTGACGGAGGCCGAGCTTGGCTTGCTTGCATGGCTAAACGCTTGTTGCTTTTGTGTCTTTGCTGATCTTCACTTCACTAAGAGCAGCACACTGGGAACTTTCCTGTCGGCCCTGATCCCTCCTGATGACTTGTGCCGAGGCTGAAGCTTGGCTGTCTCTGCCAAGTAGTGCCACTATTTGTGTTTGCTATTCCAACTCTACCAAACTGGACTGCTGATATATCTGTGAAGTGTTTGTGAATGGATTGAGCTGCCGCTGCTGACCTGTGAACTGAACTGCTGATTTCCAGACAACACAGATGGGAGTTGTTCTAAAGAACCTTTCCAAACAGGTCCACTTCCCCCTTTTTTCTCCACTATCTTTGATGGGCTAAAAGGAAGGTTAAAGCATTTAAGAATCATCTTTAAAAATAGGTTTTGAAAAAATTCTAGCAACATCCATCAGTGATCAAAAAAGAATCATCATTGAAGAAACAAGTTTAAATCCTGTTTTGTCTAGGAGGATGCAACTCATTGCAGAGATATTGCTGTTAAAGTTGTACAACCTGAATTCAACTTTTAAGGAAACACCAGATAAATCCAAAATGGGAAGATTTTGCTATGCAAGTGGCCTATTGTCTTCAAAAGTTTCAAGAGCATGAAACTGGTCACAGCTGGGGCAGATGAGGTGGCACTGCTGGGGCAGGTGAGATGGCACAGCTGGGGCAGGTGAGATGGTGTAGCTGGGGCAGGTGAGATGGTGTAGCTGGGACAAGTGAGATGGCACAGCTGGGGCAGGTGAGATGGCACAGCTGGGGCAGGTGAGATGGCACAGCTGGGGCAGGTGAGATGGCACAGCTGGGGCAGGTGAGATGGTATAGCTGGGACAGGTGAGATGGCACAGCTGGGGCAGGTGAGATGGCACAGCTGGGGCAGGTGAGATGGTGTAGCTGGGGCAGGTGAGATGGTGTAGCTAGGACAGGTGACTTGGCATAGTGACTAACTTTGTTTGCTGTGACCTGAGTTCAGTCCCTGATTTCACATGAAGGTGGAAAGAAAAAACTGACTCCACAGAGCTGTCCTTTCCTGCTGTAAGTGTGCTGCGGCACGTGTTTGCACCCACACCAGATAACACATTCACAATAAGATTCCTTGGGGTTCATCATGGGGCTGAGATGCAGCTTCTCAATTGAGTCCCTAGGATAGTGGTGAGAATTTTAATCACCCATGAGCCTCACACAGGCTACTCAGGAACATATATTCAGATTTGGCTGATTGTAGGAAATTTACAGCTTTTTTCCTATTTTAAAAAAAAAGCAACAACAACACATTTTTCTTTTGTTTCTTTTCTTAAAACCAGCAATCTGGGAGAATTGAATCCTGGGGTGGAGCAGATGTTGGGCTTGCTCAGAAGAGAGTTCTTGTGTCCCTTACGTTTTCATGGTTTTAGTTTTTTGAGAGAGGGCTGTGCTGAGTAGCTGAGGCTGGAGCTTGTGATTCTCCTATGCTGTTTCCGGAGTGATAGGATTGCAAGCATGTATCATTGTCTCCCCAGTGATAGGATTGCAACCATGTATCATTCCTGCTTGCGTCATAACTGCTGTTCAGCTTCCTCGGTAATGTGAACTTGATCTTCATCTAAAAGGGGTCCCTTGCCACACACCCAGAGGGAAGAGAATTAAAACAGACAGATGTTTATTCTGAATAAAACTCATTTGGAACTATTGAGAAGCACAAGAAGACCTGTCTCATCTTGTACAAAAATCAACTTAACATCTATAGAAACAAGGGCAGCAGAGCAGTGAAGACATCTTGTTTCACCAATCAGTCTGAAATTACACTTGGGTTTAGTAGTAATTTGGGGCCAGTCCCTATGAGCTTTCCTCTGCATGCTTGCCACAACTTGTAACTATTTGTTATATTCTTACCATTTTCATTTCTCCCAAGTAGCATGTAGGTGCTTGTATTTGTTTTATAAATTTTATATTTTGTTGAGGACTGTTAATGGGCCCTGGGAAACTCTGGGCCAGTGTTCCTCAGTCTTTTTTTTAAAGTGGTCATGTGGTTCTCGTCACTGGGGTGTTGGAATGCTGCCAATATGCCAATCAGGGGAGCGAAACCCTTGGGTACTAGGCTGTGCTTTTTTCTTGCCCTGGGGTGTCAGGCTTGTTCTTCTGGGATGCTAACAGGCCACTTAGGGGAAGCAAAACTAAGTCTAAGATAAATTCCAGTGGAGGCTGTGGGTCTCAAACTCCTGGGCACCCAGAAGCTGCTGAAAACCACAAGGAGTCAAGAATAGGGCTCCCATCCTTCTGTGTACCCTTGCTGGGGACTTTGAGGAGTTGGGAACAGGTCCTGAGGGCCTGGATGGGAGTAGGGGATCAGAGTGACCTGGAAATTAAATATCTTTTCCAGAAAGGGATGCCTAGGAAGGGAAGCTCATTGACTAAATACTCTGGGTCAATTAGATACTTCATTAGCATGGAGAACTCTAAGTTCTATGCTACATGACCAGCTATCATTGTTCTCTTGGTGGGTTGTTGTGGTCACATACTCCAGGACAGGAATCTGGTTGGGAGCTAGTTTGAACTCCTGTCGTTCTCAGTTATGAGTTTTATCAGTGTTCTGAACTTCGCTACTCCCTTACCAGTTCTTCTGTCTGGTGGCACTGTCCACTGCTCCACATAGTCATTCTTCTCAGACATAATTTAAAAAAAAAATCTGACCCCTTTCTCTATGAAAATTTAATACCACATGTTTGTATGCATCTCAAAGCATCTTTTAATCATTAAAAAAGAGTAAGGGGATTTTACCTTCCCAAGAGTCAACTCTGCCCCTTTGAGAGTGGCATCACCCTTGATTGAACAAAGACAGACATGTGAAAATAGACGCTCCTCAGCAATCTGAATGCTGAACAGAAAGTAGTGGCTGTTCAAGGATGCCTTTATAGAACAGAATGGTTCACAGTTGACTTCTCTGTAGCTAGCATGGGCATCAACACAAGGAAGGTGCAGATGAATATAGCTTTGACAAGCAGGGTGACAAAGTCAGACTATTTCCACACATAAATCAATGCAAGCTCACTCCATGGTCAACAGTGAACATACTGATAATTGCTGGCAGTTGGTTGCATGGTTGGAAAGAGATGCTTAGAAGACAACATTCTTAACCTTATTGTCCACCTGTGGCCAAATTATCACATTTTCTATCTTCTATTCCTGCTCCGGTTAAAATCAGCCTGTGTCTTGTTTACATTACAGACGGGCTGACATTGAAAATTAGGCTTCTAAATAGAATGGTGAGTATTTAGTTAGGTTTTAATTTTATACAACAAATAATTCCTACTGCAACGACATGCCATGTAATATCGGGAATATATTCATGTTTAAAAAGCCATCCGTTACTGAAATTCAATTGTAAACAGAAGTGATGAGTGTTTGTTAAATCTGATAATGTTTACCAAACCGTCACTTTTAATTTGCATAAATGAACTAGTGAAGGACACGTGTTAAATGGTTGCTAGTGCTCCAGACTGGATTTTCTTCTGCAACCGAAACACCAGACTGTATACTGCCCATCACCATATACTTCCATGGCAGAGAAGGAATCAAACCTTTAGGTTGTGTTTTGTTCAGAGAGCCTGTGATGTAAGAAGGTGACTAACACCCTAAAATACTTCATATGTGAAATACATGAAAAATGGATCTCACTTGTGGCCTGCAGAAGGGAAGTAAAGGCAGTGAACCTTTCCCAGCTCAGTCTTGCCCCTCTCAAGTGCGGTGCACCTGAGAGCCGTGGTGTTGACGCCCCCCTCTCACAGCCGCCCTGTTACTATCTCTCTGTGTAGCTGAGTTTGGATGCCTATCAAGGATGTTGGAGCTTACATTCCTCAAGTCCCATCCGGTCTCTGGGGTGAGGGCTCGAGGCAGGGTTAACTCAGACTAAAGAAACTGTTAACAGTGTATGCTGAGCAGATTTCTTTCCACAGTGAAGAGAACAGATGTGTCTTTCAGGTTCCTTGTCTGTCTTTCCTGCCCCCTTTCACTTCTGCTTGAACTCATTTCAGACTGAGATGAGCAACGTGACTTTTCTGACTTTTAAAATTGGAGAGAAAAATGAAGCAGGCTCAGCCATGTCTACACCTCTATCTTCCTTCCACATCCACGTTTCAGTGTTTCTGCTCTTACATCAAGGTCTTTGATCCATTTAGAGTCATTGAGATATGGAAACTGATTTCGTTTTCCTACCTGTAGATATCCCTTTTTTCCAGCACTATTTCTCAAAGATGTTATGTTTTCTTTGCTGTGTATTTTTGACACCTTTGTTGAGAATTGGATGGCTATAGCTGTGTGGGTTTATAACTGGGTTCTCTCTGTTTCATTGATACACATGTCTGGTTTTTGCCAGCAGCACACTGGTTTTGTTGAGATGACCCTGTAATATAACTTGAAATCATCATTTAAGGTGATCACTGCATCACTGTAGGTACCAGTATTGAATACACACACACACACACACATATCCTGGATCTTTTAAGCATCTATATTAATTTTAAATTTGTTTTTTCTAGTTTTGTTAGGAATGAAATTAGAATTTTGATTGGGATTGTATTGAGTCTGTATGTTGCTTTTGAAGAACAGTCACTTTCATAATCTTAATTCTTCCAGTTCATGAGCATGGAAGAGCTTTCCTATATCTGAGTGTTTCGCTTATCTTTTTCTTCAGTGTGTTAAAGCTGTCATTATAGTGATCTTTTGCTTCTTCGGTTAGGTTTGCTGCAAGGCAGTTTTAAAGCTGTTGTGAATGGTACTGCTTCACTGACTCCTTCCTCAATGTTTGTAGTTAGTGTAGGAAGGCCACTGATTTTCTAAGAGTTTTCTGATTCTTTAGGCTCTATTCTGTATATATAAAATCATATCACCTTCAAATAAGTGTATTTTAACTTCTTTCCTGTTTATATTTTATTTTCCTTATTCGTCTTATTGTTCTAGCTAAGACACCGAGTACTGTGTTGAATAGAGTGGAGAGTGGTCACCTTTACCTTGTTCCTGATCTTAGTGACATTTCTTTGAGTGTTCCTCCATCTTTCATGGTGTTGGGAACAGACTCTTCCTATATAGCACTTACTGCATTGAGGTAAGTTCCTCACATATCTAATCTACTCAGAGTTTCTATCATAAAGGATCATTGGAAAGAGATTTCTGTCCTTTAGCTGAGTTATGTGATTTATTACATTTATTGGTTTGTGAATGTTAAATCACCTGAGTTCTTAGAATGAAACTGATTTAATCACGGTGAATTTCACTGCTTATGTGTTATTAAATTTTTTAAAAAAAGTTTTATTGTGATTCTTTAAATGCCTTTGTTCATAGGCAGATTGGTGTGTAGTGTGTGTGTGTGTTTATCTGGTTTTGTTATCAGAGTAATATGGGCTTTGTAAGTGGAGTTTAGAAACATTATTTCTTTAATTTGTTTTGTGGAATAATTTGAGAAAGATTGATGTTTAGTCTTTAAAGTTCTGGTATAGCCCTCGGTATGCCATCTGGACTTGGACAGATTTTGGTTGGTGTGCTGTTATTACTGCGTCTGCCTCATCAGCTGTAGTAGGTTTCTATAAAATGGTTTGTGTCATCTTAGCTTAACTTTCATAGGCCTTAAGTGTTTAGAAATATGTTCATTTATTTTCATAATTTCAAGTTATAAGATTATAAGTTTCCAAGATATGTTCTTATGTTTTTTTGAATTTTATTGGAACTGTGATAATCTCCCCCGTTTCATCTGTAATTCAGTTTCATTAATTTCTTTTCTCACCTTAAGTGTTCTTTTCTCACCTTAAGTAATACACTACTTTGGGAGTCTGACTTACTCTCAATTTCCTAAGTCTCTAACTTCTCCCTTAGAACTGCTTTCATTGCATTCCATAAGTTTTGGTATATCGTTCAATGAATGTTTATCTCACTCTTGGAATTTTAAAATTTCCTTCTTGATTTCTTCAGTGACCTATTTTTCCTCTAACAGTTGGTTGTTTAATCTCCATGAAGTCTTGCGATTCCTGTAGTTTCTCTTACTATTGATTTCTAGTTTTATTCCATGGTGACCAGATAGAAGAGAAGTTATTTCAAATGTTATAAGTTTTTGAAACTTACTTTACATTCTACTATATGATCTGCTTTATAGAAAGCTTCATGGAATACTGAGAAAAATGAGTATTCTTCAGTGTCTTGATGGAATGCTCTCTATGTAGACGTCTGGGTTCGATTCAACCCAGGGTGCCATTGAGTAGGATGGTTTTCTGTATTCCTGTTGGAATGATCTGCCTGTTGGTGAGAATATATTAAAATCATCCACTAGCACTATGCTGGGATTAATCTAGAAGTTTATAAATAGTAATTTGATAAAACTGGATGTTCCTGAAGTTGGTGTGCATTGAGGGGACCGTAAGAAGCCCCCAGTGTGTGGAATCCTGAATGAATGCGTGTTGTTGATATGCGATGCCTATATCAAAGATCCAGCCTCATGGAAAAATGGCAAAGCCTTCTCCTCAGGGTCAGGCTTAGACAGATGGCAAGCCTTCCATGTGCTGTGTCAGTGTGTGTGTTTAAAATGTTAATGTCTCTGCTGGGTGTGGTGGTGCACGCCTTTAATCACAGCACTTGAGGCAGAGGCAGGAGAGGCAGAGGCAGAGACTGCAGAGGCAGGCAGAATTCTGTGAGTTTGAGGCTAGCCTGGTTTGCAAAGAGAGTTCCAGAACAACCATGGCTATACAGAGAAACACTGTCTCAAACCAACCAAACAAACAAAACAACAACAACAACAACAACAACAAAACCACCCAAACCAATCAACTAAACAAACATAAAAACCAAAAGAGTTTTAATGTCTCATTGATGGATTGTTCCTTTAGTCAGTATAAAGTGTCTTGTTCTTGTTTTTAATCTTGTCTGACCAGCTTTGGTTTGGAATCTATCTAACTGTAATATTGTAGATCCTGCTTGTTCCATTGCCCTGAAATAATTTTTTCCATCCTTTTACCCTAAGGTGGTATCTCTTTTTGATCATAACAATTGAATGGATCCTGTTTCTAGACATAATGTGTAGTAGTCCTTGTCTTTTATCTTGAGAACTGAGATTACTCATATTCACAGTTATTGAGAAACCTGTTCCTTCCTATTGTTTCACTGAGTTTGTAGTGTCTGGTGTTTGTTTTCCCAATCCTCATTCACTTAACTATTGCCCCAACATATTTCATTCCTTTTTCTCCTCTCTTGGATGTATTCTTTTTCTCTTTAGTTTCAAGAATTACTCTTATTCTCTATGGAGCTAGTTTAGTTATCTTCAATTATCTTAGCCTTCTCTTTTCATGGTTAAAAAGTTAGTTTCTTCTCCTTCTCAATTATGACAGATAATTTTGTTGAGTAAAATAGTCTGGGTTGGCAACTGTGTCCTATTAGAGCATATACCATTCCAAATAAGTATCACTTTAAAGATACTATTGAAAATATGCAGTCATTTTTTTTTCTGCTATCATTCTGATATGCTTGCTTTTATATGTAGCTGGGTGCTTCTCTCTTGGGCCCTTTTCTTGGGAAGATGAATGGGAGAGCCCATGCTTCTTCATCTGGCTGGACAGTTTTCTTTAGAGATACATGGTTATGAATAATAACCTGTTTTACTTGTTTATTCCCTCTTAAATCCCCTTGCTTCCTTTGTTCCCTGAACAACTATTGGCTTAAAGCCTTAAAGGAGATGAGGACCAAATCCTTGAGACCTTTCTGAGCTGATTGGCCTATCATGTTCCCTCATCAACACCATCTTACAGTAAGAAGGCTTCCAAGCTTCTCAATGGAAGCAACATTGGTGCTAATCAGTAATCTTCATTTATTATTTGAGAGCCACTGGGGCCCAACCCCCTCTAGTCTCACATGTTGGACTTCCTAAGCCAAATAGTCACACTATGAGTCATATCCTGCTACAACCAAGGAATATAAGGAAAGTTCCCTACTCTGAGAGGCTAGCCCTCATGGCTTTTATAAGCCATCTGTGCAGAAATTTACAGAGGAATTACTTTCCTTTGGGAAACAAAGATACCAGAGATATCTTGGATAAAAGTAGAAGTAGCAAGGTCTGGGATGGTGAGCAATGGATATGCACAGGACTACTAACCCCGGGGGAACATACCAGAACATGTCAACTCTCCACCTTCTAGACTGGAGGTGACCCTTTATCAAGAGGACTGAGTCTGTGGAATAGGATTGGGCTACCTTATGCCACTCTCCCATTCTGCTTTTGTTTACAGATGGGAATACCATTCACAATTTCTTCTGGTACCCACTATCCTGCCTCCTGAATAACTGAGATACATTGGAACCGCAGAGACTCAGGAAAAAAGGCCTTATATTCTATTCAACTAAGATAAAACATGCTCACAAGAGAGCAGCCTTGACTATAACATCATTCCTCAGATTTATTCTATGGGCAGGAAGGAAAATGGGCTGAGATTATGTATTTCTAACTTACCTTTTATCTAAAGGACAAATGGATTCAATTGTGTAAGATGAATCTTATTTAAGTAGTCTTATGTGTTAAAATCAGATAAAGCCAGTGTATGGAGGAACCTTTGGCAGGGGTGACACTCTTTTATAAGAAACTGTCTGCTCTCCTGAGCAGGCCTCCTTCAGGGACGCTGTCTCTACAGATCCTTCAAGTCTCTATAAAGAGCACCTCTCTCTCTTCCTAGCACCCATCTAACGAGGAGATACAGCATCCCACGAGAGATCCCTTTCTCCTACCCAGGAGATGCAGTATTGTTGTTTGCCCTTGGTGGAACCCAAAGTTAACCCTACAGTGTCTTTGTCGCTGTTCTATTGCTGTGAAGAGACAACATGACCAAAGCAACTCTTATAAAACAGGACATCTAATTAGGGGCTTGCTTATAGTTTCAGAGGTGTAGTCCATTATCATCATGGCGGGTGCATGGTATTGAAGCAGAAGCTGAGAGCTACATCCTGATTCACAGGCTGAAAGAGAGAGAACCGGGCCTGACCACTTCTCCTAATCCTTCTATTCCTATTAAAGAGTTCCACTCTCTGGAGATTAAGCACTCAGATATATGAACTATGGAAGCCACCTAGAGAAATACAGGCTAAGCTTTACAATGGTCGCCATTTGTGGTATCTGATAGCAAAGACTTTACTTTTAATTTTATCTCTAAATCGTTTTAATATATAAATGTGAGATTGTAGTTGACTTTCATTGAGAACATGCTTCAAGCAAAGTGAGCATGTTTTCAAAAGTTTGACAATTCAAGAGTAAATACTGTCCTCATATATTCATAAAGATTAGTCTAAATGTTGTATCAAGTTCAAAACTTAGAACTTGATGAACCTTTCAAAGACTATTCTAAACCAGAGAGGATTTAGACTAGCCAATAGACACAGAACACGTTGCTAAAATTAAGTGTAGCCACAGCACATTTTTATGCAACTGTGTTTTAATTCCAAGTTGATGACAGTGACTCACAAGTACACTGTTGGGTATTTTGGATATGTACACAGAAGAAGCACAGCTCTCTCCACAGCAGACCCGCAGAGCCATTGATCATGGCTTCGTGCTCTCTGGGTCTCACTGTCTCTCTGCTGCAAGACCTCAGTGACTTTCACCACACCACTTTCCTCTTGTTATTAAAAGTTTGAGTGCAATTCATCATGCCCCAACATGAGTGGGCAACAACCAGATGCCCCCAGCAAATGCTTCTGGCTTCTCCGTCTAAGTTGGTTTTCCTGGGTGGTTTCTGCAGGATTTGCTCCATCTTCACTCCGGGTAGGTGAAGGACCCACCCAATGAAGGGCAGTGTGTGGGGAAGGTGTGCTGGCAAGCTATCCCTTTCCCCCATGTCCTCGGAGGCCACATCAGGCCTTGGGCTTTCTTGTAGCACCCCACAGTTGCTGTTTACATAGTTCTACATAGCATCTTCATAGTCCATGTACGCAATGTTTATCCTTGGCTTAGAGTAGATTCCAGAAGGGACCTGGAAGGACCAAAGAAGAGAAGACAGAAGGACACATCTGCCACTGGGCCTCTTTCTAGTCAGGCTGACTGCATTTTGTCTTGTGTACACACAGCACCTTAAAAGGAGCCTTTTGGAAGCCTGTGGCCTCTGCCAGCATTGTCAAAAGAGCCTGTGACTCTAGAATATTCCAGAGGTGTTCCTGCTGAGCAATTCTATGGGCAGTCATTGTTCAAAGATGTCAGAATGAATTAAACTGAGTGTGTTCCCAGAGTCCACTGAGAACTCGAGTTCTGCTCAAGACCAATTGCAAAGCACTGAGTGATATATGATCGAGCAAAGCCGGAATACCCATAGTTCTCAGAAGGTACCTTTGTAGCATCATGGGTGTCCTTTAGGATGTTTTAAAATTGTGCAGATATATGTTTATATGTGAGTATGTGCACATGAGTGCAGGTGCCCATGGGGAGCAGAAGAAGCCATTGGATCCCCTGAAGCTGGAGATATGGCTGGTTTCGAGCTGCCCAGTGTAGGTGCTGAGAACTGAATTCTGGCCTTCTATAAGAGCAGTAAGGCTCTTAACTGTTGATATCTCTCCACGGATATCTTGAATTATCCAGGAGTTATGAATTAGGACTTTTTCATTAAAAAAGTCGTTACAGTTTTATTCAGTATTAATTTAGTTCCTTCCTTATTGCTAACCATACAGCACTAGCTGATGTCTGTACAGTTCAATAGTATTTTAGGATAAAGATTTTCAAATAAATAGAATGTTAAAAATAAGTATAAACCACGATTGAAATACACATTGCTCTGGGAAATGTACCCAAAAGCATCTAAAATTCCCTCATGCCGTGCGTCTTTATTGTTGAAACGAAATGCTTTCTATCTCTACTGTGCTGACAGATAAAGAATATTGATATGTGTCCTTTCCTAAGCAGCTATACTGTGAGGGTTATTAGGATGATCTCCAGAGGAAACAGAGAAAGCCAGGAGGACAGTGACAACTGCTTACCTCACTTGCCCGGTGTGTCCTCATGTGCTGAGCTGTGGAGGGACAAGTACGTGGTGAGATTCCACTCATGTTTAGCCTTTTACGATCTTCCGTTAATTAAGGTTGTTCTTCTCCTCCCTGTTTTCTACAGATTGATGTCCAGCAGTGTTTCCTATCCTCCTTTCTATCCCATGAGCAAATAGTCTTAGTGTCCACAGAATGGGCTGCCTGGGATCAGTGGGCAAGTCGGCCCTTTTGCCACTAGAGACACTTCGATACCTCTCTCCTTCTCAAGGCCTGCCATGTGGAGGGTGGAACAAGAGCTGCAGCTATGGTGAAGCACTGAAGGAGAGTGTGGGGCTGCTAAGAGGGCGGGCCGCCACCATCTTTGGGTTGCCATTAAAAACAGGCCGTGTGAACCACGCACTCGGCTATCCTAACAACAACACCAGGATCTACTTGACACAACTTCCAGAACAAAGGTCAGTTTTCAAGTAACTACAGTCAGCCCTAAGGACAAATGTTGCAGAGCAGAGCTACTGATTGTCCTCTTGGTTCTGGCACAGACAAGAGTCAGAGAAAAATTCATCCCATTCCATGTCTCACCCGCTGCTGGTTCCAGCTCCTGCTGGGTGTGATACACCAGAGAGTAAACTTCGTCGCCACTTACAACATTCACTGAAACAAGAAAGGAGACATATTGGCACAGTTCTTTCCTCCTGTTCTTGCACTGACTCCCCATCTACTTCCTACAAGGTCGCAGCAGAATCGACTTCGGCAGGCAGGCAACACCCTGTATCCTCCCACTCCAGCTTGTTGTGCTGTGTTGTGCTGTGTTGGATCTTTGGGAAGCCTCACCGTTCTCATACACGGGCTCTGGCTGTCTTGGGTCGGGGGAGTAGGGGTAGGTGGATTCTTGGAGCACAGGCTGAGGAGGGCTCCTGCAAACACAAAACACACAGCGTCCCAGATGTCCCACGTGTGATCGTTTGAGATTTAAAGTGTGAAGGGTCAGCTGGAAGGTACTCTGCGGTATAAGCAGAACCCTCACTCGTAGATGGACTGGGGCTCTGTGGTGCCGCACATGTCCCACAGGAACAGGGTGTTTTGCTAACTTATTCTCTGATATCACCCACGCATCTAGCTGTTACCATGTAGGGGTCTGGGTCGTATTCATTTTCTCTGTTAGTAAAAGAATTTGAAAGCAGGAAGAATACTGCGTGCAACTGATAGCAGCAGAGAAATTGTGACCACGGCAGACGGCGGAAGACAGTGAGACAGTACCAGCAGTAGAAGAAAAGCTTTTTACTACGGGTGAGCAAACACACACATAAAGCAGGCACACAGAGGAAAACCCTCAGCAAGGCAAGGGGATGGCCAGTCTTGAAAAGCTGAAGTCCAACTTCTGTTTGAGGGCTCCTTTTGTTGTTGTTGTTGTTTCTAAGTCATTGAAGGATCTTCCTCCCCTAATCTGGGGCTGATCAATTGAAAAAAGAACAAAAGGTTGACTGGCCCACAACTGCTGTGTAAATGTGTCCTGATAAGATCTTGAACTTGGAAGCTGGAGAGATGGCTCAGCAGTTAAGAGCACTGACTATTCGTCAAAATAACCTGGGTTCAATTTCTAGCACCTACATGGTAGCTTAGCTCACAACCATATGTAACTCCAAACCCAGGGAATCCCACACCCTCCTCCACGGGCAATGCACATACATGATACACAGTCAAAACAGGCAAAGCATCTATACACATAGAAATAAATAAATATTTTTTTCAAAAACGAAGACTTTGAACTTACTGAGCTAGTCTATCATCACGGCACTACTGGAAGGAGAAAAATCCCATATGGTCTTTGTTTTAAGCTTCCAGGCTTTTGTCCTAGGCCAGGAGGGTAGTGAAGAAGCTGGCATCTTGGAAGTTCACCTTCTTCATTACCTAGTCATGATCCCTCTCCCTACCTGTCTCCTATCAGGGAGTCTCACTCCTAGTCCCTTAGAACAGTGCAGGATACTAAGTAAAGAAACACTGAGTCATCTCAGTTAAAAATGGAGAGTTGACTAGAGCAAGCAACTTGAGGAAGGAGCAAAAGAAAATGGCCGTGCACATGCGACACCACCGGGATATGGAGCAAGTGTTTATTGTTGATGTGGAAGATACTCAAACTAAATTTAGAGGCTGAAAGTATTTTAAAACTTGTTTCCTCCTCTAAGCCCCAACAATGTTTTCAGGGTGTTTATTACTGATGTCCTACATTTCACAGAGACATGGCACATACAACCTACCTGTCCTAAAATCCTTCTAGAATCTCAGGATCTTTCCACTTACTCAAAGCTCTCTGCTGTAAGCAGGCTGTCTGCATGAATAAACCAGTGACAAGACCAAAAGAAATCAAAGGAAGAACACCGCAGAGGCATCGAAAGCCGTAGAGAGCATGGCAAAATGGTTTAAAGTAATTAGTAAACGAGAAATGGCAAATTAATGCTCAAAGTTGCCAATGGGGGAAACTCAGGTGTGAGTTTTAGTTGTGGTAAAACAGGGGAGTAGCTCACAAGAGAGGACATCAAGGTTTTAAAAGTAAGTTTTCAAGGTACCCGAAGGCACCATGCAAGCTCATGAGAAGGGAAGCAACCAACAGACCTGCTCAACTGTGACACCTATGAATCACAACCACCACCAGTGTGGCATGACCCCCTAAGGGTGCAGTAGTGGCGCCTTGTACTCAGGGCTAGTGATGTCATCAGTCTCAGAGGAGACTGCACAACCACCAGTTTACTAAACCAGCATGATTTCTAACTACATCTCAAATATTTGTCCTTACACCCACAGATAAGTGTAGTCCTCACCCCTCCTCAAGGAAGCGTCTCTGCAACTGACAGAGACCACTACAGAAGCCACACACAACCAATTAAAACGCACAGTTGTGAAGCCTGTGCCCAGTGCATGCATCTACAAAACGCCTCCACACCAAAGGCTCAGGGGACATCGCGGAAGAGGGGGAGGAAAGACTGTAAAAGCCAAAAGATCTGAAGTTGGCTGTGAGACTGTGTCTTCTAGTCATGTCCGAAGCTACCGCCTAAAAGTCTCACCAACATGATTTTTAAAACAATGATGACATAAATAGACATATTAAAGAGGGCACGGGAAAGTCTGTGCACAAGGAGCTCCAGGCAACTAAGGAAGAGAGAGAGAGAGAGGGGGGGGGAGAGAGAGAGAGAGAGAGAGATTGATTATTCAGGGAAGAGACACCAGTAGGTTATCCAATACCAAATGGTCAGCCCTGGAAACAAGCACACAGGCAATATATAAATTGGGTAGGTGGTATTTAGGTTTAGAAGTGTGTGTGTGTGTGTGTGTAACAGCAATAGAAAAAGGAGGCCAAGAATTTGAAAAAGAGCAGGGAAGGGAATATGGGAGTATTTGGAGGGAGGAAAGGAATTGCTATAATCATATTACATGCTCAAAAAATAATTTTTAAATGGTAGATTTTTTGGCATCATCAGCACATAGGAGAAAGCAGAACCCTTACCTGAGTGGATCTTCTGACTTTCTTCCTGCAAGGCAGAAAAGTGAGAGTACTGTATCAGTGTGTGTGTGGGGGTGTCTTTCACTGCCCTCCTGTCTTGATGGTGCTCAGTTTGGATGGCATTATGTCCCCAGGGGGCACTTATAGTGTCTTCATGTCACAATTAAGGTAATTCAGGTCCAGAGGAGTTAAGTCAACTTCCCAAAGCCCATAGCACCAGAAAGTTACAGAAGGGATGAAGCAAGGTGTCCGCAGATGTTCAAATGATAGCTGCACACAGCCACCTACTGACACAACTTCAGCTTGCTCAGTGGAGAATAGGTTAAAGGTAACTACATATTAAATTATGGATAACTTAAAATTGAAAATGGAGAGCAATCATTGGCTATATTACCAAGTGAGACCTCCAGGAGGGGAAAAAATAATATTTCACCCAAAAAGTGGGAAAGATCCAGGAATGGCCAGAGCCTGTAGGAATGTGAATTGTATTTCAAGGAGAAGGAAAAGCACATGACAGTGCCCTTGGGTAAGACTGCTGCACTGACATCAGGACGGGAGCTGCACTGGGGTGAGCAGCCAAGTGTTCCTCTTCCCTAGTTGCTGACTGGATTTAAAAAATAGTTACATTTTTTTTGTAAAAGTCAAATCACAGAAGAAAAAAATACCAGCTGGCAAAAAATGAAAACATGAATAACTTTCCTAAAATTGGTGCTTTCACGGGCTGTAAAAGTTTGTGAGAAGACCCAGAGGCAAGATAGCTAGGGTGTATACTTCACTGCACAGGCTGTGTGCTACAGATGCAGTCTGTGTCAGACGAAAAAAGGTTATAGTAGCAAAATATGAATACAGCCAGTTACTAACCTATTTTTCTCTTGAGCCAGTAGCAAACTATTAGGGCCATAATGATGGGGCCAAGACAGCCAAGCAGCCACACAGTGAGTCCTGAAGAGAGATGACTGAGTCCTTTCTCAGTGGGCACTAAGGAGAGACCTGTGCACAAGCTACTGTAAGGAAGGGATTGGGTTTGGAGAACAGACGTCTCATGTGTAGATTATGTTCAGGGGTTGCTCCTCGTGTGTGTGAGGAGGTGTCCTTATTTATCTAGAGAACTTCTGCTTCTTACACTTATGAAAGAGGATAGACATTCAGGCTCCGTTCTCCACACCTGTCATGTATATCACCCCAGACATCATCATGTACAGAAGCCCCGCCCCTGGTAACACCCCCTGGAAACCCTGAAGCTCTCCCAAGATGCTGGGGAAGAGACACTGACCTTGAGAGTCCCAAGCCTGACAGATACCTGTTAAGTTGAGAGCCACCACCTCACTTCGTTGGGCACCCTGGCCATTGCTGGCTTCACAGGAGAAGTTTCCAGAATGTTCTGCAGTCAGGGAGAAGCTGAAGGATGCTCCTCCACCAGAGGGGGCTAAACTATTCCCCAGAATGATGTTCTCATGGTAAAACTGGTAGAAGATTGGGGGTGAACCTCTCAGGGCCTTACAGTGAAGCTCCACCAGGTCTCCCAGCACAGCCTGGGTTCCAGAGTCCCCAAACGTAAGGACAGGGCGAGATACTGGAACTAATCAACAGTGGACAATTAGAGAAAGGTACCTTGATAATGTAACAGACCCATGTTTTCTGCCTGTTCTCTGGAGGTTCAACCCCGCTGAGGGTCCTGAAGGCAGCTCGGGGAGTGTGGAGCTTAGGTGAGACTTGTCTGGGATGTGGTATTTGCGTTACTTACCTCTGACACTGACGTTCACCAGCTCACTGGGAATGTGACCATGGCCGTTGCTAGCCGCACAGTAATATTGATCAGCATCGCTTTGCTTCACCTCACTGATCTCAAACTCTGCTGTTAGTGAAGGCTGTGTCTTTGTTTCCAGATTTAAACCCAGGGCCCCTCTGTACCAGAGGTAAGTTATATTTCCTGTGGCACTCTCAACTGAGCAGATGAGGACCAGCTTGTTTCCCTCCATCACCCATCCTCCCGGGGGCCGTGTCTTCAAGCTCACATCAGAGACTGGGATTCCTGTGGGAACACCAGACAATGAGGAGGACTCTGAGCAGGGAGTGTTTCAGAGAGAAGGAGTAGGTGTGGTGGTTCTGAGAGCCAAGGCTGCTGGCAAAGTCAATGATTCTTATCGTGTAAGTAGGGGCTGGTGTTCTGTTGAAATCATCTTAGGTTTGGTTGATAGTCTCGGGGACATCTCCCACCCTACAATGACATAACTTCTACTCAGCAGAGGGCTAAGACACGGATCTAGAGATAGGACATAAACACAAACTCCAGGCAGTATTCCTCATTAGACATCTTTTGTGTTTTCAGCCTGTAGGACCTATAGCATCTCCTACAACCTCCCTCATAGGCACGAGTTTCCTTTTGCTGTGAACCTGCCCTGGTCCTGATACATCCTAACTTATGTGTTGGAATCAGCTTCCAGAAGGCAATCTTCACCTGTGGCTTAGATCTCGTTACCTTAATTTTAAAAAATTTCTGGCATAATTTTTAAAGTTATTCCACTGTAGGTATATTGAAGACTGTCACAAGGTATGGTGGAGCTTGATGTTTTTGTAAACTGTCTCTGTCTCTCTCCTTTCTCCTTCTCCCTCCCT
>NW_021620768.1:719693-724288 GCF_004785775.1 Grammomys surdaster | reverse complement strand
CTCCTTCTCTCCCTCCTCTCCTTCTTCATCCTCTTCTTCCTCCTCTTCCTCCTTTATTTTGTCAATACCAGGAATCAAAGCAGTGGAGCCTTATACATGCTGGGTATGTGCTTTACTGCTGAGCTAAAACTCAGCCCACTTTTTTTTTTAAACCATATTGATCAGGACAAAGGTTCCCCTTTCCCTGACATCTCAGACACACCACCGGCATCACTTTCAAAGGCACAACAGGGGACTTGGGGGAGTCAGGTGGTATGGAAGTGATATAGAGGGGCTCAGTTCTCTGTTGCCTCTTCCCTGAGCCTCCTATAGCAGTTCTGGATGGAGAAACCGGGGCACACTTGCCTGGAAAAGCCCTGAACCCATCACCCATGCAGTCCAGGTCCTTTGACTCAGAACTTCTATACCTCTGAAGAGCTCTGTCAATTAAGGTGCTTTCCTCAGCGTCTACACAGTCCCATCAGCCCATGAATGCCACAGTCTCTTTGGGCATTTGCTTAACCCTGAGAACCTCTCAATTTGGGAGACTTTAATAGTTTCCCTGTTAGGGAAACCATTCTCTTCACCAGAAGAAAATGCGGAGTCCTCTGGGTCCCTGGGGAGTCCTAGTTCAGTGTGTATAACCTCAGACCCTTCCTACAAGAATGCTTTTCGGAGAATCTTTTTAGACACCAGTTACACTTACAATTAGCATCTGCTCGTGTATGGACTACCCTACATCTTCTCTCAGTAGACATCTGTGATCCCCAGAGGACTGATAACTTCCCAGCATTTGAAACTGAGCAGACAAAAGAAGGGGGTAGGCACTGACAACCCTCTCTTCTGACTAGGCTAGCATAACAAGGAGCAAGAAGGCAGACAGGCCTCACCGTGGGGGTCTGGAGTTCTGCCTTGTAGTCCATGGTTTGTTTCAGAGAATTCTCAGGCATCAAGGATTTCCATAAAAATATGTAAAACAACTCTTTCCTTGTCCTGGATGTGGGTTTGTATTTCTGTTTAGGCTATGATTGAGTGCCTCGTCTTAGAGGTAAAGGAGAAACCAAACAAAAGGCACACAAAGCATTTGCACAGACATAATTTAAATTTGGAGATCAATGATGGACCCAGAAGATCAGATCCTTCTGTTCCCTCTGAACATGGGAATCTCTGATCCTGTATTGCTGGGTACACCAGAATCTTTTTTTTTTTAATGAGTTTTTTTTTAAAGGATTTATTTATTTTATGTATATGAGCACACTGTAGCTGTCTTCAGACACAAGAAGAGGGCATCAGATCCCATTACATATGGCTGTGAACCACCATGTGGTTGATGGGAATTGAACTCAGGACCTCTGGGACAGCAGTCAGTGCTCTTAGGCACTGAGCCATCTCTCCAGCCCCTAATCTTTTTAACCTTGTGGTTAATAGTTTGTGAGCAAGAGATCAGTTCATGCGTGGCAGATTTACATATGTTTCACAGTGAAAAATTCCTTGTGGCAAGAAAATCAATTAAATTTGCATATAGCAGAGACAACGAGAGTGAGAGCAAGAGAGGGAGGGAGAGGGAGAGGAGGGAGAGGGAAAGGAGAGAAAGGAGAGAGAGGGAGAAGGAGAGAGAAAGAGCGAGCGAGCGAGCGAGAGAGAGAGAGAGAGAGAGAGAGAGAACAGCTATAACTACAGAGTAGAGCTAAGAATAGCAGGAGGCAGCAGCAGTCCTGTTGGTTTTGCATGTGACTGGAGACTGACTACAGTGCTGTGCTCTGTGGCTCTGCCTTCATCTTCTCAGCCATTGGCAGTGCGTCCCCCGCTGAAGAGCACAGCCAGACCTGGAGCTTCTGATGGACAACAGACCCCTTCTAACATAAATCTCTGATGTTCTCTTCCATCTCTTCCATCTTTGTGTGACCGTATTTCCCTCCCAGTGCTGAGGTGGCTCCAGAACAGCTCACCTGGGATGGACAGACACAGGCCACAGCCTGGGCCCAGAAGAGTCTCTGAAGTTTGTTTCTGGGATGAGACAGGCATGGCTGCTCAGCCATCCACTTACCTCCTGTGCTGATTTGGGTGACAAGCTACCCCTAGACTGCAAGGAAGAGGGGGAGCATAACTCACCAGCAGGCTCACAGGGTAGAGCTGGAAAAGAAACCAATACAGGTTAGACCAGAGCAGTGAGTACCACAGACACACAGTTAAACTTCTCTAGAGGGCTTTCCCAAAAGTACCCTTTCCTTCCCTTGTGCCTCCCCCACACCTCCCTCTTCTCCTTTCTGCTGCATCTTCCCCTCGCAGAATTCCTTTCTTATTTCTTTTTCCCACATTCTATATCATCTGGAAAAGACACATGGTCATTTTTATGCTTATAAGGTAATTTAAGTAACCTTTGTCTCCATGATGAAAGACCCTGTTCTTCCCTCACCTCACACCCCAAGGAGAAAGGTGGTTTATTCAGAAGATGCTGGGAAATGTTTATCAACTACAGAAAAATAAGTTGAGTAGCTACCTTATACAGCATTTCATCTACTTGTAAAGAGAAAACTGTATTGTTAACAGAAAACTGTACAGCACCCAGGGATGAGGGAGGATTAGTAAATACAATTTCGAAAGAACAATGTGGAGGTGAATATTGATGAATCTAGTTACATTAAATTAACAGTAATAGTTTTGATTAAGGAAGGATATTATAGCAGATAATCTTAAGAGCTGTCAGAATGGGAGAACCTATATGTTCTTGCTATTAAAGTCTAAAAAGGATACTATTCAGCTGGGCGGTGGTGGCACATGGCTCTTATCCTAGTACTTGGGATACAGAGGCAGGTGGATCTCTGAGTTTGAGGCCAGCCTGGTTTACAGAGTGAATTCTAGGACTCACTCCATAGAGACCCTTCTTGAAAAACTAAACCAACCAACCAACCAAACAAACAAAATACCAAAAATACAAAAAAAAAAAAAACAAAAAAACAACAAAAACAAAACAAAAAACCAATGTAACTTTTCAAGGTACACGAAGAATATTTCTTGATTAACAAGGAAAGCAGTCATCTCAATAGCAAAATAGACAAAGAATATAATAGGCAATATATAACATAGAGGCTCCAATAAACAAACAAAACTCTGAAAGCCCCTAAATATATTAGAAGGTGACCAGTTAATTGATAACTGTAAAACTTCCAAACTGAAACAACAGACAGTGTCATTATATTGGCAGCTGTAAAAAACCTGGATGTTCTGGATACAGGAAGACCTGTTCTTAACTGCCTGTCAGTGTGTACCTTTGCCCTTCCTCCTAGTCATTCCTCCTCTCAAAAGCCTTAAGTGTCATCTCTGGACTTGCTATCAGATATAACAACAGTCAAATAAGAGGTATAAAGGTCTCATTCTCACAGCCTGGAGCCCCATTGGCCAACTTCCTATCAGAGGAGGCTTGGGTCCAGCGTAGAATTAGACTTCTTCAAATACTCTCTCCTAACTCAAGAATTTAGCCATTTTATTGGTCAAATAGGAGAAATTCTGGGGAAGTGCAGGCTTTGTCACTAGATAGGACAGATACTGATATTCATCTGTCCTCTTACAAGCCATGAGGCCCTGGGAAGCATGTCATTCTTCTATTTCAGCGTCTTTTTCAATGAGATTAGGATAGTGACAGAACCTGCCATACTGTGTTTGTAGAGACAAGTGTGTGTCCACAGAGTGCTGAGACTAGCGCCTCAGATTTCTTTAAGATCCCATCAAGATTTTCTCCTAGTTATTAATTGCTTTTATTATGCTTAGCTTGAAATGCCTACTTGGTTAAATGCTTATTTGAATAATTATTTCCTCAGGTAATAGCAAGGGATCAGAGAAAGCTAGCAGAAAAATCATATTTATATATTTTTCATAAACAAATACTTTGCAATATTTGACTGTTACAGAATGTACACTATAGTGGGAGAAAACTCCTGCACCTAAGGCAAGAGAGAAGGCAAGAAGACTATAAAGGCAGAGGACCAAAGGTTTGCTGTGAAGTTGTGTATCCAAGACGTAACAGGGACTCATGGCACCTCAACAATATGGCTTCCTAAAGAAGATCCAAACAATGAAAATATCAATACACATACTAATGCACAAGAAGAAATCTTATGTGGTCCATCCCTAGACAAAGAATTATAGGCAAGTAGTGACTGGTGAGTGTGTGGAGGGATACCCTTTCCCAGGGATGAGTTCCCTGATAGGTTGTTCATCAGCCATAAAATTGTATACACAAAAATTGACCCCAAAGGTTGTGGTTTTATATTTATGTACATATATGGAATAATAGTAATCACAAAAGGTCACTAATGTGAGAGGGAGTGGGACATGAGCAGAGCTAAAGGGAGGACAAGGAAGGGGGGGTGATATAATTATATTTCAATTTAAAACTTTTTGATAAAAATAGAACATTGTTTGGGAGAACAGAGCTCAGATGAAAAATAAAGCAGAGAAATAAGTTGTATTGAGGCTTAATACTGTCTGGACACTCAGAGCACTCCTGGCATAGAGCAGCAACCATGAATAGAGTGGCATGACAGGGAGGGAGGGAGAGGGAAGGAGGGAGAGGGAGGGGGAAGAAGGGAGAGGGAGGTAGGGAGTAAGGGAAGGGA
>NW_021620768.1:712551-719593 GCF_004785775.1 Grammomys surdaster | reverse complement strand
GGGGGAGGGAGGGGGAAGAAGGGAGAGGGAGGTAGGGAGTAAGGGAAGGGAGGGGGAGGACAGAGAGGAGAGAGAAGCAGGAGAGGGCTAGGGATAGAAAGAGGGGGAGAGGAAGGGAGAGAGGAGGAGGGGGAAGGGAAGGAGGGGGAGGGAAAGGGGAGGGATGGGAGGGAGGGGCTGGAGAGAGAGGAGAGAGAAGCAGAAGAGAGGGATATGAATGGAGAGAGGGGGAGAGGGATGGGGAGAGAGGAAAGGAGGGGAGGAGAGGAGAAAGCATGAGAGATAGATAAATAGAGATAGAGATAGATAGATAGATAGATAGAGAGAGAGAGAGAGAGAGAGAGAGAGAGAGAGATTGAGAGAGACAGAGACGTTTTGGCCAGAGCAACCAGAAAAATGGTACTAACATTTCTTGAGGTAGTTTGTGGAAGAAGCAGGTAAGTTTGTTGTAGTGGTGAAATGACAGAGATCAACAAAGCTGTTTAGGATTCTTGGTAGTCACCTAGTAGCCACCTGGTAGCGACTGGCTATTAAGTATTTAAGGAATAAGTCAAAGCTTAGACTTAACGTGTCACATTAAATGACAAAGGTGTGTAAGGGTGGAGAAGAACTACAGGTGAAGTCTAGGTATCCACTCCAAGCTGCCAAACATGTTAGGGACAGATTCAACTCAACAAAGGAGCAGAAGAGAAGCAGATGTGAAACAGAAAGAAAACAGAGGAAACCAAGTTAAAACACCCTGTAGGAGTGATCATTCACCCTGTCTGCCCCCAGAGGCTACAGAGTAGGAAACGGAAATGACTTCTGGGTGAGGCGGTGTGAAGTGGTAGATGATGGAGGGAATGACTGCAAAGGAGCAGTGGGGACAAAGGTGGATCAAAGTGAGTTCACCAAAGAGGAGCCAACTGAACACTTGCCGGGGTTAAGAATGAGAGAGGACCTCACAGGACAAGATTGGGAGCTTGAAGGAATCTTTGAAATGATAGAAATGTTTCAGGCTTTGATTGACATCTGGGTGGCAGGGAAGTCTCAAGAGCTTAAGAAAGGCAGGTCTCAGAGTAACTAAAACTGAACGGTTTTTTTGTTTTTTGTTTTTTGTTTTTTGTTTTTTGTTTTTTGTTTTTTTTTTAAAGAAAGAATCGTGGAAGTGAGACAAAGTGAAGTTGTCAAGCGCAGCGTGAACCCAGCATAGAGTGAACGGAGCAAGCGCAGAGTGAAAGGAGAAAGAGAAACAGTGCAGGAGTGAGTGGGGAAACTCTCCAAGCACGCCTGTGCATGGACAGGAACAAGCTGGAATGGAGACACATTGGAGTGGAGAAGGAGGGTCTTGAATGAGCAAATGGAGACTCCTATCTTTGAGATGAGGTGTATTTCAGAGCAAGAAGAAGGCAGGCAGGTAGTTGGTTGACATGGACATAGAAAAATGGAGAATTTTCTTTTTTGCTGTTCTTTACTTCTAAAATAAAGTATTAATTAAAGTTATAAAATGGGGCCAACAAAGGATTAAGTTTGAAGAGAAACGAGAAGACCTGAAACAATGGCTCCCATGCATGAGTGGAAAAACAGGGCTGTACACGAAGAACATCTGTAATTCGGTTTCCACCTCAAGGGATGATAATATGCCAGGTGAGCCTTTGTTTAAAAAGCCACTGTTTGGACACAGCTAAAGTGTATCAGGACAGTAGGGAGAGAGGGTTGAAAGAGCATCCGCAGGCACGTTGTGGTGATGAGCTGCAGAGTCTGAGTCCCTCACGAGTAAGCATTCCGAGTGTAACGATTAAGGATGGAAGAATAATTCTGCCATTCCGATGCATGACATCAGAATGTAGCTATGAGTGTAGCTACCAGAGTGTAGCTATGGTGGAATGAGGGGGGCTGGTGATAAACACTAAAGTTCTACTGTGTGAATAAAAGGAAGTGGTATTGATAGATGAAAAAGGAACTGAGGGACCAAATTGATGCCTACACTGTGTGTGTGTGTGTGTGTGTGTGTGTGTGTGTGTGTGAGAGAGAGAGAGAGAGAGAGAGAGAGAGAGAGAGAGAGAGAGAAGCAGAGACACACACACAGAGACAGAGAGACAGAGACAGAGACACAGAAAGAGACAGAGAAACATAGAGATACAGAGAGAGACAGAAAGAGTCAGAGAGACAGAGATGACATGAACATCCCCTCCGAATCCCCAAGCATTGCCAGGCAGAAACTTAGTCATGGAATTCTCTATCCTTTTCAAGATCCCCGATAACAGACCCCACTTCAAGATGTCCAACTCACCACAGGTCAACAGCAGGAGCCAGGGTAGCATGAGGATCAGGCTGGGGATAGTAACTTGAAGGTGCCTCTCACCAAAAGAAAAAATAAAGCAAAACCAGACTACTCACAGAGGTGTCACAGATGACTGCTCTCAGCTTCTCTGAGGTTTGAGGAAGTTGGGGTCAAGAGTTAACCTTCAGCACAAGTTTACAGAAATAGAAGTACAAAGGAACAACATTGTGCCGTGTTCACTTCTTCCTCCATGAAGTCCCCCAAAAGAAAGGTGCTCCTTTGTATGGTTTGATTCAATTTCATAACTTGTGCATCAGGAGCTTCTGTGTATCAGGAGATGCGGGCTTTCTTTTTATAACTTAGATTAATATCTTATGTATTAAAATATTAATATTCATGTATCTCAGGGGTTTTCAGTAGATGATTTGGGCATTCATGAGTCTCACTGAGCTTGAGTCCTACTGAATTTCACACCAGACATCACCATCTTTGGTAAGGATTTCTATTTAAGTGTCTGATCAAACGTATCTTCTTTCTCACAGCTTCTATTGTGGTCTCTCTGTGTCTGACTCAGAGATGGAAGGGAGTATTCACAGGCTATGTTCCGTGTCTGCTTTTGTTGCATATTCTGATTTATATAGGGTCCAGCTATTCATATAAGTATTTTCCCATGTTTAAAATTTCAGTGTCCCAATAAATGAACATGAGTCACTTTTTTAAAAGTCATAGGAAGTCATAAAGTGGGATAGGTTTGTAATAAAATGGAGGACCTGAGTATGCACCATTTATCCTCTGTGTGCTGGAAAAGGCTCACTGTCATCACTAACTTTGGTATTTGTGCAACACCCTTTCTCCCCTTACCCTCATCAGGGGTAGGTAATTCCTGCCATTGTTTTCTTTAGCATCTGTGTCCCCCTTTCTCTGTCACCCAAAGCTTGTATGTGATTCTCATTATGGATTAAAGGGAATAAACTATTTTATTTTTCATGTTCCTTGAATCTTTTATCATCTAAGATTAAGAATAACCAGGCAGGACAAAGGGGCTGAAGAGATACAAAGTCAACTAACCTGGGCCCATGGGGGCTCACAGAGACTGAACCACCAACCAAAGAGCATGTAGGGGCTGGACCTAGGCTTCCCACACATTTGTAGTAGACATGCAGCTTAGTCTTCATGTGGGTCCCCTAACAACTGGAGCAGGGACTGTCTCTGACTCTGCTGCCTGCTATTGGATCCCCTTGCCCTAGTTGGACTGCCTGGTTGGACCTCAGTGGGAGAAGTGCTTAGTCCTGCTGAGACTAGATGTTCCAGGGTGGGATGGTACCCAAGGGAGGCTTCCCCTTCGGTGAGGAGAAGGGGGAGGGGTAAAGGGTGGAGAGATTTGTAAGTGCAGGATTTGGAGAAGATGGAGGGGGCTGTGGTTGGGGTTTAATGCAAATTTAAAAATAAATTATGAAAAAAATAAAGAATTACCAGGCAGTCCATGAAGCCTGAGTTGTTATGGAAGATTGAAAAGTCCATCTATGTTTGAGTACTAAGTCCAAAGAGAAGAATTGGGAAAAGAAGCAAGTGGCGGTGGACACACTCAACTTTAGGAAAAAGAGACCAGCAATGACAATCCAGAGAAATGTCTGGACACCAGACAGTTAAGCCAGCAAGTGTGACTATGGCTTGGGAAAGCCATGTGAAGATATATGCCAAATTTAAACTTTCAGGGCCAACACAAAGGCTGCTGCTCCTTGAAATGCAGAGGCCAGAAGTCCAGGAGTCAGTGCAGAGGCCAGAGTCCATGAGTCAGTGCAGAGGCCCGAGTCCAGGAGTCAGGAGGGAGCGGCTTCTGAGACAGTTTCACATCTGTTTTCCTGTGTGTCCTGCTCCAGAGCTATTTTATTTCTTCAGATTAAAATATCCTTCCACACCACTCCATAGATTTAATGGTTCTTTAAAAATTCTGTCCATTGGAATACAATTAGCATAAACTAGAATGAATTCATCATAAGATGATGTCGGAGAAAGCTGAGTGTCCTGTGCTTGTAAGACTTTCAGTGTTTTCTGTCTTACAGTGTCTCTTCATATCATTTTCCTGTTTATAACCGGAGCTATTTTTCCTATTACTGAGTTGAGATATAGTCAGAGAACTATAGATGGTTAGCAGTTTACACTAGTTTATGAATTTAATTTTTATTTCTTATTAATGCATTTCAAAGAGAATTTTCTGATTTTAGTGAGGTCAAGTTTATGCATTTTATTTTATTATTTATGTCATTTTTGTTGTGTCTATGAAATCCTCTCCTTCAGGCAAGAAAAGTTTGTAGATAATTAACAACATAGTTTTGTGACCTTTGACGTTCTTTAACATTTCTCCTTAATATTATGCATTCCTCAGTGTGTAGGTGGTTTACGTTTCTGTTAAATATATCCTTAGGTCTTTCATATTTGATTATATTATAAATATTCAATTTTAATTGTTGCTTTATATATAAATACAATTAATTTTGTATATGGAAATCTTGCTAGTTGAAGTTCTTTTTTTGGTAGAGTCCATCTCGATTTTTACATTTGGTCCTAGCTGTGAATAAAAACATCCTAATCTTTTTCCAGTTTGTATACTTGTTTTTCCTTTTCCTGTTGGTTATACTAGCTAAGACTTCCAACATGTAGAGAAAAATTAGGATGGTCCACTTCAAAACAATCTTAATAAGAAAAAGACAAGTTACGGATGAGCAGCCTGCATCTTCTTGCTGAAGGCTTCCTGACCAACCCTACTCAAATCAGAAGTTTACCTTACAGTTAAAAAACAAGTCACAGGCAGCCTTCGTAGGTGACTGCGCCTGTGCTCCTGGTATATTGGGGAAAAGGAAGCAAGTAAAATTAATTCTTCTCAGTAAATCTTACTTATCGTTTCTCAAAATAACCTTTGCTGTAAGGGATCTGTGATTTTTTTTCTCCTATACTCTTACTCAGGGTGGACTCCTACTTTCCCACTTGGCCTTCTCTCCTTTCTCCATATTTATTCAACATAGACTTGAAGTCTTAGCTAAAGTAAAAGGAGATGAAGGGGGACACAAATGGAAAGGAAAAAGTCCAAGTATCTTTACTTAGAGATGGTATTTTATATATAAAAGAAAAAACAAGAAATTTATAAAGCTAATAAACACTTTCAATAAAGTAGTCAGATATGAAATTAACACAGAAAAATAAGTAACCCTCCTATAGACAAATGACCACTTGACTGAGAAAGAAATCAGAGAAACAGTACATTCCATAATATCTCAAAAAACATATTTTGAGATAACTCTTACCAAGCAAGTAAAAGACTTGTATAATAAAAACTTTTTATAATAAAGACATTTAAGAAAGAAATTGAAGAAGACACCAAAAGATGGAAAGCTTTCCCACACTCATGGATCAGCAAGGTTAGCATAGTGAAAACGCCCATCCTGCCAAAAGCAATTTAAAAATTCAATGCAATTGCCATAAATACGATTCTTCACAAAAATCGTAAACAAAACAAAACAATTCTCAGCTTCATGTGGATATACACACAAAAAACTAGGATAGCTAGAACAACCTTGAATAATAATAATAATAATAATAATTATAATAAAATGCTGGAGGTACCATCATCCCAGATATGAAAGTATTAGTGCAAATTAGTAATAAAAACAGCACGGTAGTTGCATAAAAATGGACATGATGTTCAATGGAATTGAATCTGAGATTAAAACTTAAGTCCACACACCTAAGGGTATTTGATTTTTGCCTAAGAAGCCAAAAGTACATACTGGAGAAAAGACAGCATTTCAACAAATGGGGCTGATCAAACTGAATGGGTGCCAGTAAAATAATGCAAATCACACAAATTCCAACTCCAATGGACCAAGGACCTCAACATAAAACCAGATACCTGACTCTGATGGATAAAAAAGTGTTCAACAGGCTTGAACTCATTGGCACAGGGAAAGAGTTTCTGAACAGGACGCCTATAACATAGGCACTCAGGTCAACAATTAATAAATGGGATCTTATGAAATTTAAGAGCTTTTATATGGCAAAAGACACTGTCATTCAGTCAAAGCTGCAGGCTACAGGATGGGAAAAGATCGTCACCAATTAGACATCCAAAAGAGGGTTAGTATTTGAAATGTATGCAGAATCAAAAAGTACTGGACATAAAGAAATCAAACAACACAGTTAAAAATGGGGGACAGAACTAAGCAGAGTTCTCAAAGGATGAAACATGAATGACTGACAAGCATGTAAAGAAATAGTCAATGCCCTTGGTCACCAGGTAAATGCAAATCAGAACTGCTTTGAGATTTCACCTGACCACAGTCAGAATGGCCAAGATCAATAAAAGGAATGACAGCTCATGCTGATGAGGGCATGGGGAAAAGGGAACACTTATCCATTGCTGGTGGGAGTGCAAACTTGCACAACCACTATGGAAATCTGTATGGTGGTTCCTCAGGAAGTTGGGGATAGATTTATCTCAAGATCCAGCTACACTACTCTTGGGCATATACCCAAAGGACTCTACATCATGCTATAGAGACACTCATTCACCACATTCATTGCTGCTTTATTCAAAATAGCCAGAAATTGTTAACAGTGTAAATGTTCATCAACTGATGAATGAGGAAACTGTGCTACAAATATACAATGAAATATTATTCAGCTGTTAAGAAAGAAATTATAAAATTAGCAAAAAGAAGAAGAAGAAGAAGAAGAAGAGGGAGAGGGAGAGGGAGAGGGAGAGGGAGAGGGAGAGGGAGATCC
>NW_021620768.1:613295-712451 GCF_004785775.1 Grammomys surdaster | reverse complement strand
GAAGAAGAAGAAGAAGAAGAAGAAGAAGAAGAAGAAGAGGAAGCAGCTAAAAATGAAGCTAGAAAAATCATCCTAGATGAGGTAACCCAGCCCCCTCAAAGCAAATATTGTATGTGAAGGTTAGCTTTTAAGCATTCAATAGGCAAACCAGGGCACTCATGGTCAACTCCTTGGAGTGGTATCCTGTTATAGCTGGTCCCCATGCTATCTTGTCTGTTGAGTTTGGCTGTATAAATGCAATGACAATTTCTGCATTGCTAACAACTAGTTTATCTAACCAGCCTCAGGAAATGTGGGTGAATTATTACTTTATTAATTTGAAATGCATAAATGAGTTGGGGTTCTTTTGGTTAGAAGTACTAAAACCAATACCAGACAACTAAGTTTCTAAAATTGCTATGATTACACGGCAGTTTGTTACATAAGGTCAAGAATGCCATTAGGTTCCAAGTTCGGTCCCTTGGTGCACCAACTTGATCTTCTGATTGTCTGGTCTTTGTCACATGTGAGAAATGTCTTTTCCCAGATCCAGAATAACTTGTAGAAATCCTGGAGAAAACAATCTACTTTGTGTCACAATCTCTAGTCCCTAGAAAGTGTTAATTAACTCTCAGAGACAACTGGAGCTATCCACAGAGCCTGGGAAGGCAGGACTGAACTGCTCAGAGTTTGGAAAGATCTTTCCATGGGCATGAGATGTGGGTGTAAAAATGCTACTGACTTTTAGGCATCAAACTAAGAAAATAAAGTCAACATACTAAGAAATACCTGAATACTCATGTTTATTGTAGCTAAGATATGCTAGCAACCTGTCTACACAGGGAGGTGGTAAAGTTGTGGACCAAATCTCCCCTTCCAAAGGCACACTCCAACGACCTTCTTCCTCTAACTAGGTCCCAATTCCTGAAGTTTCTACCATCTCCCAGTGGACTCAACAGTAATTAATCTACTCATAAAGGCTGAGGGATCAAACCACAAGATGCAGTTAGATCCCTAACCTCAGAATACTGTTGCATTAGACACCAAACGTTAAACACGGAGTTTTTGGTAGACATCTAGAACTCATCAGGTAACATTTGAGGGCTGCAGGAAACTACCCTGTTACTTTTTCTGAGAGAAAGCAGAGTAGTGAACTGATATTGTTGCCATCACTTCATTTGGTACAAAGTTTAAAAAAACATTTAAATAATTGTATGTTCCCTCCCACCTCCAAAATACTGTGTATCCACATTCCCTCTCAAGTGTTCCTCATGTTGTCACACCCTCAGTGCTGTTCACAGACGAGTTGTGCCCTAGTCATGGCCTGTACAGCTGGTCACTCTGGCAGGCCCAAGAGTTGCAGGTAGGCTAGGGAGAGGCAGTAAAGTTGGGGACCATCATCAAGGAGTGAATATAGGGCAACTGGAAACGCCATCAGCTAGGGAGCTCAGCAGGTCATATCTTGAGGTGATTATGGGGGCTTGTAAGCCTGCAGTGAAGACATGAGCACAATGTTCAGACTCCTGAGAGGCTGAGGGAGAGGTGGTTAAAGCCCACGGCCGGATGTAACCACTGGGAGAATCAGGGCTCAACTGACCAAGCAGGGATTCAGCTCACACATCAAAGCCTGGGATACTATTCTGTAAAGAGAAGAGAAAAATGCAGTGAGGGCAAAGTTAGAACCTCTTGAAAGGTTAGTTCACTCAAGCTAAACTGGCCAAGGGGGCAGATCAAGGGCCAGAATAGGAAAGCGCTAAGCCGCTTGTGTAACTCTTTCCACGATGATATGAGACAGGTCAAAAGCTGGAGATACACTCCAAAGGTCCAATAGCTGTGTCCCCTGTGAGTCGCAAAGAGTACAGATTGCATTCTGCATTGACAGACAACTGGTGCCAGCATCCCAAGGATGCCAAAACCCATGGGTGCAGCAAAAGTCTCCCATACAGTTCTATAAGGCCAAAGCACATCCTCCTATATGCTTTAAATTATCTCTAGACTGTTTATAACACCGAATGCAATGTGACTGCTGCATAAATAGCTGTCACACTGCATTAAGGGAATAGCAGTAAGAAAATTCTGTGTGTTCAGTACAGGTGTGGCTTTGCTTTTCAGATACTTCTGAATCCATAGATGCAGAATGCAGGGGGAAAGATGGTTGACTCTGTTAGTGTCTTATCCTTATACACTCGCAAAAACCTTCGAGGTAAATGGGACAAAAATCTTTTTGTCTGAATTTCAGAGATTTTTGGAGAGTACACAGCTCAATGTGGCCAGATCTATTGTCTTCTGGGCATTAACTGTCCCCCACAGTTTTTGGTAAAATCAGTTCTCGGCTCGTTTTAGAGTTAGTCGCTTAAAGCAAGGAGTGCTGCACAGTCACCTCCCTCTCCTAATTCCACAGCTGGCCTGCAGCCCTACAGCTAGAATCAGGGGTAACACTTGAACTTCCTCTCACGCTGGTCTTCCTCCTTTGCTCCTGGGAGGAGGCCAATAGTTCAGGGCTGGCATCCTGTACTCATTGGCAAGATGCTCTCAGACATTCTCAAAAGAGCTCCCTGCCAGCCCCAGGGTTAGGTTACTAACCAGGCCCAGGTAGGGGCTGTCTTCTACAGTTAGCTCAAATTTAGGGCTTGAAGGTCAGAGTCACGTCAGAGAACTAATCTGGGACAGAAAGCAAAGACCAATCAATTTAGTTCTGCTGTATTATTTAAAAGTCGATTTCATGGTTTGGGAAACTACATTGACTGATTTTTCTCATGTTTACTATGAGGACATCGATTTTCCTGTTCTCATGTTCAACAACTGTATTATGAAACACATATCCTTCCCATTACCAATTTCTCCTCTGCCCAAAGAAACGCAAAACTACTGCTAGGACCCTGGGTCTTAATCCTTGAGGCTTGTACAGAACAACTAAAGACCACACCGGCTCTGCAGCCCAGAAGGAATTACGATGACCGGCAGAGTGCCGCTGCTTTTCTTTCTACTTCGTTCCTTGGAAGCGCAACCTTAGATCAGTAGGACGAACCTGAGCAGATCACCCCCACATCTTCCTTGTGGGTACAGTCGTGGTACCCCCACAGTCTGTGCCGGCAGAACTCCAGAGACTGTTCCTTCCCTGAGCAATTGACGTCATCCAGCCAGATGCGGCCTGCCCCAGGCCCGTAGCTTTTGCGAGCTTTTGGGGATGGAAAGAGGGGCTTCCCACAGCCCAGTTGCTTGCAGACCACTTGGTCCTCCTTTTCTCCCCAGCTGTCATCACAGACGGAGCCCCAGGAACCCTTGTGCAGCACCTCCAGCCTCCCAGAGCAGAGGGTGTCTCCTCCCACCAGCCTCAGCTCAAAGGGATCTGCAGGTTGCAGGAGGAAGGCGGTGACATAAGAAAGGAAAAGAGAAAAAAAAGTTTATGTACATGATCACCAAAACTCTGCTAGCACATTTGAAATTCTCCATATGTTTTTGTGACAGCTACTCCTTCCTTAAGACTTCATCCATTACCAATCCCGGTGGCTGAGTCTGTTTTTCTAACTAGAATACTTTCATTTTATTTATTATTTCATTATATTTATTATATTTTATATTTTAAATATGATATCTAAATATATATATTTTATTTATAGATATATATTATTTATAGATATATAATGAACTTCTAGTGGTTTAAAGGCTGAAGAACTCAGAAGTTATACCTTATTTACAGCATTCTATATTCTAGTCTGTGATTGCACAATATACAATTTTTAAGTGTTTCTCTCTCCAAAGGGAGTTAGTCTTAAGTGAATTGGCAATCAATACAAATTTGCAATGGCCTTTCAGTGCGTGAGTAGTTCTTTGTAAGTGCTATTTACCTGGGTTTCCATTTAGCTGCACTTATGAATAAACCTAATTTCGGAATGCAGGCTCATTATCGTCCATTACCTTCGCATTCCATCCACGTGTCCTCGCCATGAGTACAGTTGTTCTCCAAACGACTAAAAGGGCAGTCCTGAAGGTTTGCTTCTTGTCCAGAACATGACATCTTGCTCATCCAGATGGATCCTGTGCCCTGAGTACTCTTGTTGCAGCATCCATGGGTCAGTAGTGCCCGCCCGCATCCCAGCTGCCTGCATACCACCTTTGAAGCCTGCAAATTCCAGCCTGCTTTACACACAGTGCTCCACTGGGCCTGGTGGAGCACCTCCAGTCGACCCTGGCAGCGCCCCAGGCCATCTACTAGCCGCACATTCTCTGGAATGAAGAGGAAGTCACTGTCTGGGTCTGGAAGGAAAGGGAGAGGCAGTGTCTGTTCCATGTCAGAACACTGTCTTTTCAGAAAAGGGAGTCTGAACATACATGACTCAGTTCTTGGTGTTCATTACAAGGCTGTTAGAGTTGTAAGCACCGGAAAGCACACAATGGTTAAGAGAGTGACGTGATGATTTCCCAGTCCCCACAAGAATCAAACTCACTTCTGTAGCAGTTTAGTTTTTCTTTTAATTTTCTTTTCTTTTTGTTTTGTTTTGTTTTTTGTTTGTTTAAGACAGAGTTCTTCTGTGCCCTGGCTGTCCTGGAACTCATTCTGTAAACCAGCCTGGCCTTGAACTCACGGAGATCTGCCTGCCTCTGTTCCCCAAGTGCTTGGACTAACAGTGTGTGCCACCACTGCCCAGGGCATTTTAGTTTTTCAAAGTATTTCCATATTCAACTTCTAATTTCTCCTCACAAGAGACAGTTAAAATCACTGCAAATTAATATAAAATATACATTTTATGTAATCTATACAATATAGATTATATTAATCTATGTATATTATATATGTAATTATATATTATGTAATATATAGTTTAATGTTGAAAAAGCACCAAATAGTAATAAATAAACATATTAACTGAAATGTCAAAATATTATTTGGCTCTATGTTGGCATAAGGCAAGAATCCCTTATTAATGTTCCCAAACCTTGACTTTTCTAAAAAAAATAGGTTACTTTAACATTAGGAGGGTTCATCTTTTTTCTAATGATAAATCCTGCAGGGACACAAAAAGAAGGGGACAGAGGCAATTAAATCAAAAGCCTTTAGAGAAAGCACTCACGCTAACATTAGTTCATAGGAAGCTAATTATGTAAAACCGTGACGGAACACTGTGTCTGTGTGTCTGTCTATTTGTGCAACTGCATTGATTGCACATTTATACGCCTGTGTCTATTTGTGAGATTGCTTTGACTTCCCACAAGTATCTTCCCCCTCTCCAATTAAGCTCATAGACAGCTTGAGAATTAAACGTTCACAAAAGCACTTATTAAACCTCATGAGCGCTCTCATAACTCCTCCTCAGCTCCATTGAACAAATGTTCAGTGGCTGACGAATCTGTGCAGATTTGTTTGCATGTCCATGAATAAGGGAAATTGGATCTCATATATACCTGGAAAGTAAGGAAGAAGCAATATGGGTAATAATCGTAGCTATTATTATATCCACAGCTCACGATCAAGAGCATGTAACATGTAAATGATGGTGTTTCCGTCATTCATCATAGCACTGTGTGAAAGTCCACACAGGAACCAAAGACTAGCAAAATGGCCACCTGAGGCATAAGATACTAGAAGACGGTCCTTGAGCCTCCCATACTTACTCTCACACTGTGCTCCAGCATCTTCATTATGTAGACAATCAAAAACATCGTCATCTAGCTTACACTGAGCGAACGTGTCTTCCATCCCACTGCATTCAACCCCTTGAATAAGAACTTTTTGATCATCTGGTGCCGGTGGCTCATAGGATGCACCACGTGGGGTTTTTTTGGCTGCTCCACAATTCAGCTCTCGGCACACCACAGCCACATCATTCAGGTCCCAGCCGTCATCACACACAGTGCCCCACTGGCCATTGTGTTCCACCTCCACTCGTCCTTCACAGCGGTGGGCACCTCCCACCAACCGAACTTTGGATGGAGACTCTGCAAAGGGATGAGATATTAGCTGGAAGGCCCCAGAGAAGCAAAAAGTTGAGTGGGGGTATATGCAGTCAGTTTGGGGCCCTTATACCTTTGAATAGCAGCATGGGAAGCTGTAATCAGAATAAGAGACCTAAGAAACTTCTGGATTTGCTTATGTTTGTAATTGCAAGCTATGCCATTTCAAGACGCATAGATATTGATACCATTTTCAGATTGATGACTGAGACAAAGAAGCTGGTTGAAGACTTGGCAGAAATTTTAGACCCTCTAGTGGTCAGAATGAGAGGACCAATACATGGCTACCCATAATTTCATAGATAAGAAAAACTCTTCCTCATAGAAGTAATGGCTCACTGTGGGCCCCAGCCCAGGACTGTGTAAGGATGCTATTTTTACAATTTTTTTCCCCATGAGTTTCTCTTGTGGTAGCCAGACTGAGGTCATAGTGTGTTGTTGGAGATACTAGAAAGGAGACAGTGTCCAGTTGGCTTCCGGCTCAGCCACCACGTTCCCGCCCTAATGCCAGCTACCTGCGGGCTGCCTGGTCCCAGCTGGGTGTCCTCCGGGCTACTCTCTCTAGCTAACTCCCATTGTGACTAGTTACTGTGCTTCCAGCTCTGGTTCGCTTGTCCCTGGAGCCGCTAGTTTCTTCACAGCCTGGTTGTTGGTGGATCCACCTTCTAGTAACCCAGTGAATCAAAACTCTAGATTCTTAAAGTTAACCAAACAGATTTATATATCAGCAAATACTCAAATCACAAGATGCCCACACAGATTAGACAAGTTATCCCATCTATCCTAACCTTTTCATATCATCTCTGCCAAAGACTGGTTAAAGCACGCTCGTTAATGTCAGCTTCCATCTCCGCTGCCTTTCTCCCTCTCCTTCGTGTTTCTCTCCGCCTTCCTCTCTCTGCCTCTCTTAGCTCTGCCTCACTTTTCCCTATCCAATCATAGGCCTCCTGTTGCAAATACACTGGGCAGGGAAACTTCTGCCACAGTAGTGATACATGATTTGAGGTTGACATATTAACTCTCTTCTCTTCACTTGCTTCTCTTCTCATCTTTCCCCCTTTCCTGCTACCGTCCCCTTTCCCTTTTACTACTTCCTCCTCCACTTCCTCCTCATTTTTCTCTTCTTCCTCCGTCTCTTCCTCTTCTTCCTCCTCCTAGTCCTCCTTGTTCTCCTCATTATCCTCCTTTCCCTCTTCCTCCTCCTCCTCCTCTTCCTCCTCCTCCTCCTCATTCTCCTCCTCTCTTTCCCTCTTGCTGTTTCCTACAACATTGTCCCTCTCCAAAACCCTAGCTCAGAAGAGATCTAGCAAGAGAACAGTTACAGCTTGAAAGGCTTAAAACCTCAATGGATTGTCTAGGGGCCTATGGGAAAGAGTTTAGAGTTTCCTCTCCATAGGTTCTCAGCAATCAAGAACTTAAATGTTTCTTCTCATTAAAACTCTGTGTATAAAAATATATGCTATCTCCCTTTCACTAAGGAGTAGGGCAGAGAAGGCAGTTGGGGAAACCAAAATCAAGCTTATCAGATGATACATGAGCACTGAGCAATTCTATACTTCCAGTGTTGCTTTGTGAACTCAGAAAACCATGGGAAACAAGGTGGGACTTATGCCCTCTGGGAGCTTTTATGACATCTTGGAACAATCTTGCCAAGTCTGCTGCAGCCTCAGAGTCATGCAGTGGAGAACTGAGTTAGTAACATCTTCATTCAATGAGAAAGTCAACTGAGAGGCCAAACAGATTAGATAAGACCGCATTTGGTCTGGTCATCTGCGGCTGGTTGAAGGCCATAAAAGAGGCCAATATGCTTGCCTCATGAGCACAGTCTGATTCCTGAGGATTGCTTGCCTTCGTGGGTGCAATCTGACTCCTGAGGATTGGATTTCCCAGTGTCTACTCTGTTTCAATTTTTCACAAACTCCAGAACTTAGAACCAACTCAGGAACTAAGACCAGCTTGATCTGCCTAGCTTTTAGGCTCATTTTAATTTTTCTTTATTATTTTTTGGGAGAGAAGCAGTATCATGAGTTGAAACTAAGGATATAAATTAAAATGTAATCATTAAAAAACTAAGAAAAGACAGGAAATGGAATTAACTTAGATACCTATCAATAGAACAATGGAGAACAAAAATGTGGTACATATTCACAATAGATCTTTACCAGCTGAAATGAAATTATGAAATTTGCCTGTTGGAAAACGGATGATTTAGAAAATATCATACTGAGGTAACCCAGACCCAGGAAGATGAACACCACATGTTCTCTCTCTTATCCTAGCATAAGATGTTTAGGTTTGTACATTTAATTTGGAGTGTCTATGGAGAAAGCTAAAAAGGCCCACGAGAGAGGAAGAAGAAGACGTCTTAAGACGGCTATTCCAGGAGGAATCCTGGAGGTTAAAGGTTTAAGTAGAGTTAAGAGCTTGAAGATACAAGAGAGGAAGGTGTGGGGTAGGTTAACCAAAACCAAAGATATATGAAGAGCCATTATGGAAATCCACTACTTTGTAGGCTAATTAAAAATACAACTTCTTAGAAAGAAGGGTGAATTTGAACACAGGTACCCTGCATGGGTAGATAATGCTTCCCCCTAGAAGACATGCGTATCTGTGTCCAGTCTGAGATACCTCCTTCTGAGTCACTGGCTAGAAAGTTCCCAGAGGCTCCTGAACAACACAGGCTATTGTCACTGATCTTGGCTGCTGACCATAAGTAAGATCATATTGCTGAAGTCACATCAGACTCTGGTGGCAGGATATAGAGAAATTACGCTGCAATTAACTTGAAGAATTCCTTCCTCTTAGCTTTCCTGGTGCTGAAAGGCACAATGTGGGCTCCAGGAGGGAGAAAAGCCATCTGTGGTCTGCTACAAGCTAACTTGCGAGGCAAAATATGCCAATGGGTGCACTAGTGGCAGGAGAGTTATGGGGATAATCAACTGCTTTCCAGTTGAATTTGTGACCTGCTCCAAGAGGGAATTCTGGTCTTGTAAGCCTTATCAGAAGTCCACGACTAGAGAGATCATAGGCCTGGGGAGGGAGAGGAACTTATTACTATTGTCTTAGTAAATGAACATGTTGTCAAATTGCCTTCTAAGTATTTGTGTCTGCATACATTTACTAGTGCTTCCTTCAACTTCGGCCAGAGAATCTTCTCTCTTCAGTAGGCACTAGTCAAGGCTGGTGATCACTGGATATCTATATCTGTACCTCAGGGAACGTGGTGGAAGGAGTAGAACGAGGTTAATATCTAGAGAAGTGCGGCGAAATGCTGTCTTCTGAGCACCACGAAGCACTTTCACGCACTGCAGCTAAGGTCAGTAGACCTACAAGATCAAGTCAACAGTACCAGCTGACAGCTCAATAGGCAACACTAATTGAACTCAGTGAATTTTGTTGTTGTTAATGTTTTGAATTGTGTTCGTCTGCTTGTTTTGCTTTTGTTTTTAAGGAGAAGACATGAAAGAGGAAGTGGGGCATATTGAAGGTGCCTGGGGGTGTAGGAGAGAGATGTTGAGAATGGATATTATTAAGATACATAGTTTATAAATACGTAATTGTCAGAAAATAAATGAAAGATGCTTTATTTAAAAATAAAAAAAAAACTAAGAAAGTCCCCATGTTGAACATCTGAATGTCAAGTTTATGTGTCAGAGTACACAAATCAAGAAAGTTATGTGGAGGTAATCTTTAGATCATTGGATCTAAGATTAGAGTCTAGGCTGGCATTATTTTGCAGAGTAAGAAAAAGCTGTTATTAGGTTCATTGGGATTGTAAAATTCTTGTTTTAATGAATTTTTACTTTTTATGAGGTAGAATACTAGAGAAGTTCCCAGAAAAGATGATGTAACCCAAGAGTACAGTAGGAGTCAGAGGAGAAGACTTGATCTGGAGATAAATGAGTTGAGGACATTAAACTCAAGGGAGGAGGCACAGAGGGCAGGTGCCTTCCTGGCAGTGCCCTTCCTCGGCTTTATGGAAAGTAGGGTCTCTCTCTCTCTCTCTCTCTGTCTCTCCTCTCTCTCTCTCTCTCTCTCTCTCTCTCTCTCTCTGTCTCTGTCTCTCTCTCTCTCTCTCTCTCTCTCTCTCTCGTGTGTATGTGTGTTTGTGTGTGTGTGAGTATGTGTCTGTTCATGTGCATGAGAGGAGACTGCAAAGAGAGCAGGTAGTGCCTGCACTGGCAACAACCTTGGAGGCTGAGAAAAAAAGATGAAGTGAGCTCAGCATCTGGCTGAGCACCTGATACACCGAGTTACACCTATATGACAGAGAATCACACTATCAGTACCCTAATACACCAAGTTACAGTTATGTGGCAGAAGATCTCACCATATAATGTGTGGTGCTATCTCTGGTCAAGCTTCTACACCCAGAAAAAGAGAGCATGGAGAGATAGTGTAAAAGAAACTGAAACCATAGTCTGTGGTTCTTCCCCTCCACCTTCCCCTCTGTCCCTCTTCCCCCTCTCTGCTCTCGCCCTCACCACTGTACAGGCTCTGTGAGGAGGCAGCCAGCGGGGGGTGAACCCCAGGCTCCCCTTTGCCATGCAGGCCACATGCTGCACAGAAGAAGAATTTCTACTTCAAGACTACCTAAAGGTCTGCATAAAAACATGGACAGGGGAACCTGGAAAGACAAAAGGAATCTCTTCTGTGGGCAAGACTACAAAGGAGCCTGGTGCAAGGACCTGTCCTCTTTGGATGTTGGATGGACTTCTAGGGCCACAGAGAATCTTTAGCAGGAAAACCACCCTGAGCACATCTAGATTCTGGAGGTGAAAATCCATCCACACAAGACTGGTGGGCTGGCATAGACTCTAGAAAGGAAGGTTGCTTGCTTGGATTGAACCTTTCCACAGCCATGGAAGCTACAGGCCTTCTTCAGTTCTAAGCCTAGAGTACTAAGCCTCTTGAGAACTCAACAAACAGGCAAACAAAACAAAACAGAGACCAAAAAAATTCCTTACCTGAAAAACACGATCCAACAAAAATGGTCAAGACAGCTGAGAAAAGAAAAACGAAGAAAGGTCATAAAGTCCTTGTTCAAATTATCCATGTGTAGAAGGTCCTTGCCAAACTTCTTAAGGGACAGTGGGAGACACAAAGCCTCAAGGACATCCCTGTCGTGGCCACCTTCTCCTGTCCTAGCCTCAAAGGACACCACAGGAACCACAGAGGCCAATTCTAGCAAACTAACTGACTTAGTTGTTCATTCCATGCGGCTCCACCTCAGGCATGGGGCCAGATAGTATCTACCACTGTCATTTACACTGGTCAACTGAAGCTGCCTACAGCGGGATTTTAGTTCACAGAGCACTGGAGGCCAGGGAACAGTCACTGGTGGGCAAAGCAGAGCGGCATGATCCATTGTGGTCACTGTCACTGCATTTAGACGGGAGTTGGCAAACCCTGTTGTATAGAGCCAATAGTGAAGACTTTTGACGTTGTAGGCTGCATGCTCAGTTACAGCTGCTCGGCCCTGCCCCTGAGATACGAGAGGAGCTAAGTATACGTGGACAAATGAGCATTGCCAGATTCCCAGAAACCTTTCTTTATCAACATCATTCTAAATTTCAGGTCATTTTAATGCGTTTGCACAGTGATATTTTAATTTTTATTTTTCTCCACCATTTAACAGTGTAAAAGTCATTCACAGCTTGTAAACTGTTGTTCATTGACACTTAGTTCAGATCAACAGGCCAGAGGTAACAATTTACTTAGTTCAAAATTCTAGTGTATTCCAATCTGGTGTATTGGAACAGGGGACTTTTTCCCCTCTACATAATCTCTGTATAGCTGCACTCTCTGTCATCTTCTTCACACTGTGAAGCCCTGTAGCCCTCAGTTGCCCCAGAAGCCAAGGATTTTTGATTGTGTGATTTGCCTACCATATACGCTATAGGATTTTCCCAATAAAGCAAATATCTTTGGATCAGTCTAGAATTTTTCAAACAGTTCCAAATAGCTCAGTAACTAATCCTGAAATACTTCTTTCTATAAATAGCTTTCAGGACCTTCTAATTCTCATTCTTCACAGTGAAGCCACTCACAGACTGAGGCTTTGTATATTACAACTTTCTAAAAGTCAGTTATACTGTGTATGTGCATTGCAGAACCTCCCACACAGGACAGGGAAACATTAAAAGAAAAGGGAGCACGGCAAGCTGACACACAGGAGCAGAAATGACACCATCAGTGATGCTCTAGGCAATCAGGATCCTAACAATGGATGTGACGTATTAGGGTAGCAGATCAGTAGACACCATTAGATATCACATATTAATTGCATTATTAAAAGGTTTCTAGAAGGGCATGAACTTTAATCCTAGTACTGAACAGACACAGTAGGGAGACTCCCCGGTGCTCACTGGCAACCAACCTAGACTGATTGGCCAACTCGGGCCAGCAGAACAGTCTCAAAATAAGGTTAACTAGCAACCCAAGTGTTTCATCTGTCACACACACAAGCACAGACAGCACACAAAATCCTTTTAAAATTTCTGGAGATTTTAACTTCATCTTCATTTTAGAGAGCAAAATTTCAGTGAAGTATGGTAGCCTACAAATTCAGTTAAGAGCTATGGCTAAAATACATGTTTCTTTGCAATCCAATACTGCAGATTGTCCAATATCTGGACTGACCTTGGGAAACTAGAAAACCTGATGAATCATTTTCCAGAGGATGCTAGATTCATAGACTAATGAGAGATGGTTATTTTACAACGTGTCTTCCCTCCTTCCTTCCTTCCTTTCTTTCTTTCTTTCTTTCTTTCTTTCTTTCTTTCTTTCTTTCTTTTTTGTTTCTCAATAAAGACTTTTAAAAAGATGAGGAAAGGAAGGGAATAAATACTCTCAAGGGGTGTGAGCTAACCAAGGAAATCCTCTGAGAGATGCCCTTTCCTTACTCCTCCTCACTTCTACCCAACATCCAGTCATTGTCTTTTTAATTGTGCATGTCAAAGGAAATGCATGTAAAATTTGTGTAAATATAAGGAAATAAATAAAAATCTGGTAGTCAAGGCAAACTTCAAATATGGATTTAGGGGGCTTTCTACTGTTTAGAACAGGTTACTATATATAGAAAGCTGTTTTTGAAAGATGCCTGAGTCAGGATGGGAAAATATCCTCCTGGTAAAGTCTCCAGAAAGCCCTGGACATTTGCCTCTTTTGTGACAGGATTAGTCACAGAGGCAGAGACACTCACCCAGCATCAAGTTGAACAATGGAGCCATGGCCCAGGCAGCTGAAGATGGCGTGTTGAGACAGGCTGTAGGCCTCAGGCAGCAATATTCAAGTGAATACTACGATAAGGAAGAGAGACAAGTCCTGAGTGCAGCAGAAGCCTTATCAAATGACTGAAAGCCAATGGGCCCAGGGGGTGGGACTGAGAGAGCCAAATATGCTGAGTTCAGCATGTCTAGAGGAAGGGAGGTGACTGGGTGGCCAAGATCCTGAAAACATGTGGGTGGAGGGAGGCTGTTAGTGTCATGACTTCATCATACCGAAAGCCTAGCTCAACCTGTCTCTGCTTTAGTCTCTTCTCTATGCAAATGAGGAAACAGCCTTCCTAAGGGAAAGTAGGTACTCCAGTATGGTCTTATTTCATTAGAAGCCTAGACTATGTTTAGTCTCCAGTCTGTGGGGCAAGTAAGTCAATGACTTGACTTGACTTCCAAATATAAGCCACGGTTGTGGCATCTATCTCTGTTGTTGGGGATGACTTTCCTACCTTCAACCAACTTTCCGAGTGATGAGCAGAAGGCCTAATACATAGACTGCTCTTCTGGGGTTTGCTGGTTGTACCCATCTTTGGAATTTGGATGGCCACAAGTCCCTGTGGTGATCGCTGAATTCAGATGTCCTTCCAGGCTAAATTATAATGAAAACAAATTGAGCCACATATCCGTCAGGATCCTCAGCCCTCTGTTGTCCTTCATTATTAAGCACACCTGCCCTTCGAGAGCTAAGTTAGTGGCACACACAGCTTCAGGACAGACAAAACCCTCACTCTTTCTAACAAAGTAAACTTTCCCTGATGGTAGCATAGCTTAGATCACTGGGCGTGAGACTTGGTTTATTTTTAGTCCTGTTTACTTATTCTAAATGTAATAAAAGAAGATAATACTGTCAATCAGTTCAGAACGGGAAGCTGACACATAATTCAGGGTTTCCTTTGGGTGGGAAGTATATATATATATATATGTGTGTGTGTGTGTGTGTGTGTGTGTGTGTGTGTATACATACTGTAGTTTATACTCATTCACACAGGGGTTATAAACACAAAAAGGCAGGACGTGGGGAAGGGGATGACACTGGAGCGTGGGTGCTCAGGGGGAATACAGATATCTTTCAGAACAGGGTATGGGCTAGGTGAGGGTTCAGGGAATAGGTCACTATGACTCTGCCTATGATTCACTTGTCCTTATCTAAGTTGGTATTATCTGCCAAGACTACCTATTTACAAGGTCTATCACTACTCAGGCTGGTAAATTGTCACAAAACTGCCTGTTTACAATAGCTTATAGCCATCTGTTTCAGCGTTTATCCACAGAGACCCAAGACTTGGTGTTAATACGCATGTATGACAGGCCTATTGCTGATTTTAGGCCTATGGCTGATTTTAGGCCTTTAGTGTGTAAGCAGGGATGCCGCTGACATCTTCTCCCTTCTCTAAGTATAGACGGGCTGTGGCGAATCTAATCTTGCGAAGGTGGGGATAGAGGCCTGACCTCCAGTAATTGAAGGGGACCTTGTAATAGCTCTGACCCCCTTGTTGTTGTCCAGTGAGGCATGAGGGCCATACCTGTCCCGATGTCTTTTTCCTGGAGAGGGGATACTTTTGATATCAACCCCTATGTAGTCAGGCTTGTCCCTCAGGGAACCCAGAGAGATATTTTTAACTTTTATTGATATTCCCTTGCAGTGCTTAGCATCGCAGCCTAAGCAAGAATTCAGGTCGCCTGCCAGAGGGGGTTCTGGGTGGCCCCTCTCTGCTTGGTCTAGGGACGGAAGTCCCCTCTTTTAGGTTGTGTGGAGATGGGTTTTGGGAACACCCTGGATAAAGTAACAACCTCATCTTGGGTCTCATGGTCCTCCATAGCTAACTTATGACAATGTATCTGAATAGGTTTTGCTACCAAATTATTTATCTGTTGTTTTACAGAATTAGTCAGCCTATTTGAGGCCCAGGGACCAGAAGAAATAAGCAAAAAGAATCCAAATAATGGTCCCAAGATGAGAGGAGGTAGGGTTGACAACCCTGGAGAGGTTGAAAACCAATTCTTGTTCCAGCACTCATCTTTCTTTTTCTCTCTGATTTTTCTCAAGGCCTTCTCTAACCTTTTTCATGCTCTCTTTAACCATCCCTGTCTTGTCTATGTAAAGGGAATATTCTTCTTTAAGGGCTGTACACAGTCAAGAGCTATGCACAGACTTTTCTATTATAATAGAGTAAATCAAGTCCAATAAGGATCTTTGCGATTTTTGGAGGTCTCTTCAGACAGTGAAACGAGGAATTTCTTCGGATTAGTGATGTCGATCTTTAGCTGTTTGATGTTCTTGTCAATGGCCCTTTGAAGGTCTGAGTAGTATAAGTTCAGAGGCCAGCATCTGGATTAGAACTTCTAACAGCAGACATCATGGGTGATTCATTTTTACCTGGAAAGGAAAAAGGAGGGAATTCTCAGGGAGATTTCTCTTCCCTGGATGTAAATTGTTATTCATTTTATTTATGATTGAGCTTGGCTTTGTGAGGGTATCTATTTATATCATTAATCTTTTTGGTAGCCAATTAACTGTGCCTTCTGTGGTATCAAACAGGCATATCAATCCTCAGCCCCATAAGGGAACTGGGTCTGGGACATTCCCTTTTAAGGGTAAGAGGGTCCTTCCCCATATCTGTGGCATAGTTTTTATTAGTCTCAGTGATGCCAGAGGAAGTCAGCAGCAGATTTGCCATGAGCTTTCAGTTTTAGAGAGTTAAAAGTGAAGAAGACATGATGGAGACTATTTCAGGGGGACTCCTTCTGGGGGGGGGGTACCGTTCCCCCTCTTTTGTTTTTAAAGCCAATTTTTCAGAGTTCTTGTAAAATCAGGGCAGAAGCACCAACAGTCACTCCTTCCACGCTAATAGAGTCATTGGGACATTATTTAAAGATATATAAATCTATATTAATAATCTCTTTTATCAAAGGACTGTTACAGCACAGCCGACAACTAATCAGACCATATAATACATCGATTAATAATAGCATCTTCTACTTTTTGTGAGATTACTTCTCTTTTGTCAATTAATTGTTGAGAGAAATTAGGATTTACATCTCTCTTGAGAATATTAAACAGAGACTTAAATTCTTTTGTGGAGAGCTTAAAATAAGATCTTAGCCAGTTAGCATCTCCTAGAAACTTTTGAAAATAATATGAATTAAGTAAACTCTCTTTTTTTCAGACCCTTTATCTCTTTTTTTTTATTGGATATTTTATGTATTTACCTTTTAATGTTATATCCTCTCCCATTCTCCCCCAAAATCCCTTATCCCATACCCCCTCCTCCTATTTTTATGAGGGTGTGCTCCAAACAACCTCCCAGTCCCATCTCCCTGCTCTTGAATTCCCCCACACTAGGGAATCCAAACTTTTGGGGACCAAGGTCCTCCACTTCCACTGATGTCTCACAAGGCCACCCTCAATTACCTATATAGGTGGAGACATGAGTCCTTCCCTTTGTGCTCTCAGGCTGGAGGTTTAGACTTTGGGAGCTCTGGTTGAAACTTTTGATACTCCTTCTAGAAACGACCAAAGCACCCACATTTTGGTCTTCCTTCTTCTTGAGTTTCATGTGGTCTATGCGTTGTGTCTTAGGTATTGTGAGCTTTTGGGCTAATATCCACTTATCAGTGAGTGCATAGCATGTAAGTTCTTTTGAGATTGGGTCACCTTACTCAGAATGATATTTTCCAGCTCCATCCATTTGCCTAAGAATTTCATGAACTCATTGTTTTTAATAGCTGAGTAGTACTCCATTGTATAAATGTACCACATTTTCTGCATCCATTCTTCTGTTGAAGGACATCTGGGTTCTTTCCAACTTCTAGCTATTATAAATAAGGCTGCTCTGAACATAGTGAAGCATGTGTGGGTGGGAAGTTTTTTAAAGAGAAAGGACTTTGAGGCCGTGAAGGGGCCTTGAGGTAGAAGGGAGAACATTTGAAGCTATCGTATGGAGATCTAAACACTATGGGACCTTACAGGGAAGGAGAGGTTTCCCTTTAAAACTTGGATGAGATTGGGGGCGGGGGTTGAGACACTGACAGGGCATGGTGGGAGGAGGCCGAAGGAGCCTTCAGAAGACCTCTCTGAAGAAATCCCTGTGAGGAGTATTGGGCCCATCTCAAGAGGAAAGGAAAGGTCTAACATTTTATAGCCTCTCTGGAGTGGCAGAAAGTCCTACATCACACGGGTTGGTTCATCACAGCACATGTGACAAAGAGCACAGAAAGCTGTCCAGTCACACAACACATTGTTCCTTAACCCTGCCTCATCTGCTCTAAAGGTGCAGGCCTATGTTCTAACAATCATTTTCTTCAAAAACAGTTTTCAGCAGCTGTGAGTGCCAGATGATGTGTTGAGTGGGGACAGTTACCGAGTGAATGAGGGCTGGCTTGGGACAGCCAAAGAGTAAGTCATAAATCTGCTGTAAGAGAGGGGAGTGGAAGAATTTGGGGACACAATATAGGAAATGACTACTTCTACTTGAGATGGTGACCAGGGGCTAAGAACTGAGTGTAGCGGAGCTTGGCAGGGCACAAGCAAACAAAAGCACAATTGTCCTCTTGTGGATCAGCAGACAGGAGCCTGGGATGGCAGGAGTCGGTGCTCTAAGGCCACAGGGTTCGGTTGTAACTAAAGTCCTCCGTGTTATCCTCCATCCTTCTAGACCCTGACACAAATAACAGAATTTACCCTTGAAAAATAAAAGTCTTTATCACAGCCTGTGGGCAAAAGCATCCTGGAGAACATAGACTTGTGATGCAGGAATAAATTTCACACATGAAATTGAGTGGGAAAAAGTCAAAATATTTTCCCAATAAAATATCTTATTAAGAACATCAAGGACATAAAGAAAGGAAAACAAGCTGGACAGTCAGCAGGGACATTATGTCATAGGACAGAAACAGCTGCTGATGGTACGGTATGTCTGTTGTGGACTCTGTTCTCAAGCAGAATGGCTCCTAATCAGCGCAACCAGGATTACCCACAAGGCCCTGGATAAGCTCTGCCTGTGTACATTCCCTAAGAGGAGGTGAGAGTGGGCAGATCGTCAGAGCCTCACCTGAATCCACAGCCAGGACTTCCTCCTGTGTCCCCACCCCAGTGAATGCAGTTCTGCCCCAACTGGGAAAGGTCTCAGCAGGTTGTAGTTTTTATAGGAGGTGGGTCATTCACTGAAAAGAGGAGAGACTCCATCCACAGAGCTGTCGAGATGTGGATACCATGTTGGAGCATGACTCTGCAGTGATAGAGCTATGTTGGGGTCACCCATGCTTCTGTAAGCAAGCTTGTTGCATCACTGGGTTGGATTTAGGTGGGATTGTTACTTTGATCTGTGGACTGGTGCCCTAACTGGGGTGAATAGACATTAGTTCTTGTTTCTCCAGGAAAAATTCCCACAATAGCATTTCAGAGATTGTGTTCTGGTTTCAGCCTGGAAGAATCAGAAGGGAGGAAGACCATTACTGGGTCACAGAGACCCGTTAAGAGAACACTAGCATGGAATGCTGTGGCCTGGGCTGGAATGCTAGCATTCGAGAGGCTGAAACAGAATTACAACTGTAAGTCCAGTCTAGGATGTATAGTGAGACTGTTTCAGAGAGAGAGAGAGAGAGAGAGAGAGAGAGAGAGAGAGAGAGAGAGACAGAGACAGACAGACAGACAGACAGACAGACAGTCAAAAAAGACAGAAATAGACAGAGAAGCACAGCGAGAGTATGAGCGAGCACACTGGACCACTGACTTAGTCCAAAGAGAAGAGAATGTGAACAGAAAGTACAATGGGGTGGAGTCAAAATGGGTAAGGTGTTTTTCATAAGTCTGGAAGGCTGCATTGGACTGGGAGCTTGTAGAAAGTCTTAGAGGTCTGAAATTATTTTATTTTAAATGTTTATTTTTCTTTTACGAGTCTGCGTGTTTGCCAGCGTTTGTGTGTGTGCACCACATGTGTACCTGGTGTCCTAGGAGGCAAAAGAGGATACTAGATTTCTTGGGACTAAAGTAGTTACAGATGGTTGTGAGCCTCCTTGGGGGTGCTGGGAACTTAATCTGGGTCCTCTGAAAGAGACACAATTGTCCTTAGTTGCTGGACCATATCTCAATCTTCTAGTTTGATTTATTTTTAATTTTTATTTTTAGACAGTGTCTCACTCTGCAGCCAGGCTAGCTTGGAGCTCACAGTATAACCAAGACTGGCCTTAGACACATGATAATTCTCCTGACTCAGCCTTTTGAGTGCTGGGATTACAAACAGGTATTAATACATTTGGCTAGAGAAATTTAAAAAAATAACCAAAGAGAAAATAGGCTGTCTGTGTGTGCATGAGAGGAGTTATCTACGGCTGTTCTTGTCTGTACCACAATCAAGTAGCCTACTAGTAAGCTCTAAATTTACTTTCTTATCATTTAAGAACTTCATACAGGCCTATATTGTGTTTTAATCAAACTCCCCTTGTCTCCTGTTCCCCAACTACTTCAGCTCCAAAATTCTTGTGATGTGTTTCCAAGCCCACTGAATCCACTTACTCTGTGTATGCATGGGTGAGAACCACCTACTGGAGCCTGGGTAGACTCTGGGTAGTCAGGACACATTCCTGAGTAAACTGACTCTCCCTCCCCCAGGAGCCTTGAATTGCAATTGCTCCTCAGCTAAGGTCAAGACTTCATGAGCCCCTCCTCCAGCCACAGTGAGACTTTGGCTGGTTTAATATTGTACAAGTCTTGTTTACGCTGCCACTGATGCTGTGAGTCTATGTATGCAACAGCCCTGTCGTGCCCAGCAGATACTGCTTCACAGCAGAATTCTAACGCCACTCATACAATCGATTTTTCTTTCTTTCCCTCTTTCCTTCCTTCCTTCCTTCCTTCCTTCCTTCCTCCCTCCCTCCCTCCCTCCCTCCCTCCCTCCCTCCCTCCCTCCCTTCCTTCCTTCCTTTCTTCTTTTCTCTTCAAATGGCCCCTTGTGATTCTGTACTGTTAATGAGCCTCGCTTTTTAATATTTTTTTTTAATTAATGGGGGTGTGGGCATGTGAACATGAGTGTGTTTTGCCAGAGATCTCTCTGGAGCTAGTTCCAGGTGGTTGTGAGTCACCTGATGTGGTGCTGGGATCGAACTCACATCCTGTGGAAGAGCAATGTGTGCTGCTCAGCCATTGGGTGGGCTGGAAAGATGGCTCAGCAATTCTGAGAACTGGCTGCTCTTCCAGAGGATGCAAGTTCAAATCTTTCTTAATTCCTATGCCATAGGGATCTCTGAGGGACAGGGATATGGGATATAACATAAGTGCCACATTTAGAGCAGAACACTACACAGTCTTTTATCATCCGTATGTTGGTCAGTTGTGGGTCTCTGAATTAATTGGCATCTACTGCAAAATGAAGCCCTGAAGGGGGGTGGGGGTGGTTAGAGACTCACTGATCAATGGGTACAGAGATAAGAACTTCGGAGGCAGGTAACTACTTCCACAGTGCTGGCTGACTTTTATGTAACTTGACACAGTCTAGAGTTGTTTTAGAAGAGGCAACTGTAATTGTGAAAATAGCCCTACCAGATGGGCCTGCAGGCAAGACAGTGGTGCATTTTCTTAACTGATGGTTGAGTTGAATGGACCTGTTACACAGTGGGTAGTCCCAAGTCCTGGGTGGTATAAGAAAGCGGGCTGAGAAAGAGATAAAGAGCAAGCCAGTAAGCAGCACCCTCCCATGGCCTCTGCATCAGCTCCTGGCTCTAGGTTCCTGCATATTTGAGTAACGGTCCTGACTTCCCTCAGTGATAGACTCTAATGCAGAATTGGAAGTGAAAATAAATGCTTTCTCCCCGGGTTGCTTTTGGTTGTAGTGTTTTATCACAGCAATAGAGAAGCTAACTTACCAGAATAATACTATTAGGTTCTCTCCCAGGACCTATGACCTACATAACCATGGATTATATTGGCCTAATTAAAGGCACCAGGCATGAGCTCTGTCTTGTAGAGCAGGACTTGAATCCAGTCATAAGTGGTTGACTATGCCCGTGTGGGTCATGCCAGTATTGTACTGGCCAGCACATCATTCAAGGCTCACTCTTATCAATTGCTGAGTTCACTGCTGGGTAAGGCTGTTGACGGCTTTCCTCCCCCAGTAATGTGCATAGAAACTTCCAGCACTATGACACCTAACTGGTAGGAATAAAGCTTGATTTCTATGTTCTATAACCCATAGAGTATCTTCAGCAACAAGGTCTTCTCATTAAACCCTGGAAAGTAACCAAGACCAACAGTAATAGTCTATAATGTTTGAGAAGGGCTGTCTAGGGGATGCACTGACCAACAACTTAAAAAGAGGTAACCCACACCCATCACTAAGGATATCTCATCATCATCTTCATCATCGACAAGGTATGGTATTTGGGGGAGGTATTGCCACCCATTGTAGGTTAATTTTATTTAAATTCCTGTTGTATGTGGATATATTTTAGGAAACATCTAAATTTCCATACGGCATTTTTAAAGTTCTTCAGTGTAAATAAGCAATTACTATATTTCCTCCTCAACTCTGCTTCCCGTCCTCCATACCATATAGTCCTTTCTGTTTCTTTATTCACCTTTCTACTCTCATTTCTCCTGCATTCTATCTCCTCCCGTTAAATTCCATGGTTTCCTGATTTTTAGGGGCACTCCAATTTAAACACGTATTTAAAGAACCAAAGCGAGCGTCCACATGAGCCAGACAGCTTTTGTCTTTCAAGGTCTGTGTTGCCTCACTCAAAATGATTATTTCCAGCTCCAGTTAAATTTTTAATTATTAAATATAAGTATCTTTTTGAAGAAACAAAACAAAAAAACCCCAAATACACACACACACACACACACACACACACACACACACACACACACACACTTCTAATCACACACAGGAAAGAGGCCCAAAGACTTTAAACCCAAGAAGTGTTCATGTTGGTCTGGGGGACCATAACAGCTGAGACATACTCAGGACATGGAGGCTGTGGCCTCCCCTGGGGTCACACCAAAGCCACAGCAGTCTCCTTTTCTGCAGGTACACACAGTGAGAGGTCCAAGACTGAGGCAGATGGGAGATGGCAACCCAAGAGAGGCATCCATGGGAGGAAGTCTGCTAGCCTGGCTGCCTAGGCAGCGTCCACTGGCTGGCTGGGTTCTGCTGACACTTAAACTGACCCCAACATTTTTATGTTCCCAGTGTGCTCTACCTGAGCTGTTCTGGACTGGCTGGGAACTGCCCCTAAAATGAAGCGTTGCAGCTGATAGGCTAAGAGCCAGGGCTTTGCTGACTAAAGACCTCAACCCACTTCCCCTCAGCCACATACCAGCCATGCAGTTGTGAGAAAGATGCCATAACCCTTTGGGGCAGTTGGTTGGCTAGGATTTGACCTGCTTTTTGCCAGCATGATCAGTTTTTCATTTCTGCATTGCATTAGGTAACAAATACTTATGTAATTTGATCTTGATTAACCCGTATTCATGTTCCTCTTTTCAATGGGATTCAAAAGTGACAGCAAAGAGAGTACTCCCTCTGATTCCTCAGAGAAGCAGCAAGAGGGGAGGCCAGCACTTCCTAGTGCCAGCTAGTCCTCTGTGCCCCAAGGCTGCTGCTCCCCTGGACATCTCTGATCTACCCTAGGCCTTGTGATGGACACAGATTTCCATGAGGAAAGGCCACTCACCTGATGATTTCTGACTAACTGGCTGAGCACAAGGCCATGAGGAAAGAGGAAAGAGGCACTATCCAGGGAGGTCCTGCTGCATTTGGGAAGCATCCCCACCATGGCTGGCCATCATTGTACTGAGCTGCCCTCCATGGAGGACATTGTTATGACAGAGAAGTCACACACACACAGTTCTGTCCTGGGCATTTCTTACATGCTGTGGGAATGGAGCACTAGCCAATCCCAGTCTTCCTCACCAAAGAGAGGTTGGTTTGTTTTGACTTGTGTGACCAAGAAAGACAAGCTGTTTTCCCCTGGGACCATGGACCTTCTCTGTGTCTGCAGCATTCCTGCTGCACAAGGCCTAAGGGAGGAGGCTGTCCTTTTGGCCAGCTCTTTTATTTACTAGAGCATGCTGCCTACTCTTGGCAAGAGGGTAGAAGTGTAGAGATGGTAGTGATGTAAAAAGGATGTCATATGGTAGAGGAGGGAAGAGGGAGGAGACACCTGAATCCTCAGTCATCACTCTCTGAAGTCTCCAGTAAAGCACTTACTAAGTGGTATATTCATCATTTCTCTGCTGGGTACCCTACTGATTCCCACTGTCAACTCCAGGGGAGTTAGAAATGGGTTGGTTAAAGTCAGTGAGCCCATCTCCGTGCATCCTGATTAATTCTTTACAAGGAATTCTACTTGGAAGTTGAAGTGGGATTCTTGGATTTACCACATTGTTTCAGAAGAAACAATTGTGATGCAGAATCAGAGCTTCTTAAGAATAAATGGTAGCATAGATCTATGCATTTACTTAATGGAAAGAGGGGAACTGGGGGAAAAGTAAGATACAACCAAGAGCACAGAGGTGGGGTCTGTAGGAAGCCATGTTTAAATGTTTCAGCTGAGGTCATTGGACAATTTTGGTTGCTCTCAAGTTACATCTCAAAAGCTTGCTAAAAGACTTTTTCTTCCTCCTCATCTTCAGCCCCATCTTCCTCCCCACCCCCTCTTTCCCCTCCCTCCTTCTCTTCTTCATCATCTTCTTTTTCTTCTATTTTTATTTATCTTAAATAAAAGAGATTACAGTGTGGCTTTCTGGAAGTTGAAATGGGTCACAAGGATTGCATAAGCTAGTTAAGATAGGTTTATATTTTGTTTTATTTATTTATTTATTTATTTATTTGTTTATTTTATCCGTTTTTTTGATACATTCAGAAGTTTGAAGGTTCATAACTGGGCAAGAGAAAGGTTGTACTCAAAGGTAGCTAATACTTAGGATTTATCATGGTTTATTGTTATTTGATCATTTTTATTTGAAATATCACTATAAAAGAAAATAGTATCTCTATGTAGGCAAACTCCACATCAGATGCTAATTGTGTTGAAATTCTCATCTGTCAATTGGGAAGAGGCCTCAACTAGAATCTCAGTGAAGGGCTTCTTTTCCTTTCTACATTATCCCAGTGTCACTGTCTTTATATCCTCCTGCTAATAGTATTTTTCAAGACCTAAGTATCATAATAAAAGGTTAATCCTGTCATATAAGAAAGACTTCTTTTATTGTGATATTAAGACAAAGGCTCAGCATGTGGCCCAGGATTCCCTGGAAGTCACCAGATAGCCCAAGTTCATCCCATATTTGTGACACTCCTCCTGCCTCAGCTTTCCAAGTTTTAGGATTATAGACATGTACCGCTGTGTGTATCTCAATATAAGAATTTCTTACAATTTATTAATCTTTTTTTTTTTTACAGTCTAGTCGTTATCCCCCTTCTGTTCTGCCCTCCAACAGTCCCTCATCCCATCCCTCCTCCTCAGTCTCCAAAAGAAGTCACCACCCCATCCCCAATCCAGCAAGGTCCCCCCACTCCCTGGGGCCTCAAGTCTCTCTAGGGTTAGGTGCATCTTCTCTCACTGAGGCCAGACCAGGCAGTCCTCTGCTGTATGTGTGTCAGGAACCTTGAACTAGCTTGTGTATGCTGCCTGGTTAGTGGCTCAGTGCCCGAGAGATCTCAGGGGTTAATCTCAGGTTAAATGAGGCTGCTAGTCTTCCTATGGGACCTCTCTCCTTCTCAGTTTCTTCCAGCCTTTCCCTAATTCAACCACAGGTGTCCCCGACTTCAGTCCGGTGGTTGGGTGTAAGTATTTGTATCTGTCTCGGTCAGCTGCTTGCTGGGCCTCTTGGAGGAGTCATGCTAGCCTCCTGTCTGTAAGCACACCATAGCGTCAGTAATAGCCTTGGAGCCTCCCATCGAGATGGATCCCAGTTTGGACCGGTCACTGGACCTTCTTTCCTTCAGTCTCTTCTCTGCTTTTATCCCTGCAGTTCTTTCAGACAGGAACAATTCTGGATCAGAGCTTTGACTGGGATAACAAACCCATTCCTTCATTTAATACCCTGTCTTTCTACTGAAGCTGAACTCTACAAGTTCCCTCTCCCCACTGTTGGGCATTTCATCTAAGGTCTCTCCCTTTGAGTCCTGAGTGTCTTACATCTTCCAGGTTTCTAGTAAATTTTGGAGGGTACCCCACCTCCCACCTCCCAAGGTTGCCTGTTTCCATTTATTCTTCTCAGGGCTTCTCTCATGCCCCACCCCAATACCCAATCTTGTTCCTCTTTTCCCTTCCCTGTCCCCTTTCCCACCCATGTCCCTCCCTCCTTCTGCCTCCCCATGATTGCTTTCTTCTCCATCCCAAGTGGGATTCAGGCATTTTCACTTGGGCCCTTCTGCTTGTTAACCTTTTTGAATTCTGTGGATTGTATCCTGTGTATTCTGTGCTTTTTTGGCTAATATCCACTTATTAGTGAGTACATAACATGTATGTCCTTTTGGGTCTGAGTTACCTCACTCAGGATGATATTTTCTAGTTCCATCCATTTGCCTGCAAAACTCATGATGTCCTCGTTCTTAATAGCTGAATAGTATTCCATTGTGTAAACAAACCACATTTTCTGTATCCATAGGCTGGGGAGATGGCTCAGCAGTTAAGAGCACTGACTGCTTTCCTAGAGGCCCTGAGTTCAATTCCCAACAACCACATGGTGGCTCACAACCATCTGTAATGGGACCCAGTGCCCTCTTCTGGTGTATCTGAAACAGTAACGGTATACTCAACATAAGAATTTTAAGATACACTCTTATTACAGTTCCACTGTGTCCTTTTATTCATTCATAACCACCTATCTTTAACATTTGGTCAATATTAATAATTTAACTACATGTCTTAGTTAGGGTTTTACTACTGTGAGCAGACACTATGACCAAGGCAACTCTTATAAAGACGTTTAATTGGGGCTGGCTTACAAGTTCAGAGGTTCAGTTCATTATTATCAAGGTAGAAACATGGCAACATCCAGGCAGGCATGGTACAGGAGGAACTGAGGGTTCTCCATCTTCATCTAAAGGGTGTCAGTGAAAGACTGACTTCTAGGTAGCTAGGCCTAGAGTGTAAAAGCCCACTCCCACAGTGACACGCCTCCAACAAGGCCACACTTCCAAATAGTACCATTCCCTGAGACAAGCATATACAAACCATGACACTACATATTAATAAGTGTAAATAATGTAAGTATAATGAATAACTGGCTGAATTTTTAACTTGGTATTTAATATTTTAATACTAACCTTTGTCACTTGGCAAATATCAATAATTTGTAATCAGTGACATAAGATTAGTTTAGTAATACAATTTCCATCTGACTATAAATGAAAGAATTGAGGCAGGACAATCTGGTCGGGTAGGAGAAGGGTCCAGGTGTGAACATGAACGCTGGCAGCAGAGGAATGCCCGGAAGACTTATTCTCAGACGCTCTTCACTCCATTGAGCATGCCCTTGACTCATCGACCGCTGAGAGGACAGTGCTGTATTAATGAGCCATAAAGGGCTCTCTCCTCAGAGGTTTGCACTCACCATTTTGTCCTCTTGGGGGCAGGCATGCCTCTAAACTCTTATGTACCTCTTATGTACCTCTCCTCTAGTAAAGTGTCTCCTTTCTTATAACTATCCATGGGAAAACTTACTGCAGAGACACAAGAACCTAGAAACACAGCAGCTGCCCTCCAAACTCAAAAGCATGTCTGTGACAGCATGGGGTAATATCTCTATATGAATGTTAATATACTTATATATAGACTAAGGTGTGTGTGTGACAGATACTGATGAAGCCTCATAGCCTAAAGGGTAGTATCAAGACAACTTCTCTGAGACTGACAAGAGGTAGTTTAAAGATAAACTGTTTTACAGGATTTTATTTGGTTTATCTTATTGTGAGAGACTAATATAAACTCTTGATATCTCTCATCTTTCCACTGCACCTAGCTCATTACTACATAATTTTTGATAACAGCTACTTTCATGAAACTACTATTTTCCGAATGATCTTAGTTTTGACAGAAACACTAAAGCCTGGGAAGGTAATTACTAAAATATTTGATATGAAACAGGTCAATGCCATCAATGTTAACCCACAATGTTAATGCACATCTGGGTTTTGTAACAAAACACTAAGACTTTATCAAAGGACAAGGAACAAAAGCGAGGAACATCTTTAAGTAGAGGTTTTAGTATACCCGTCTTTAACTTTCTTCTAATAAATTAAACAAGTATCTCAGACATGTCTCAGAAACGTTTACCTGTATCCACTGGAGTTTGGAGGAATGGACATGTCCCTGGGTCTGTCTGGAGCTGCAGTAGGGAACGACCTGTACACTCAGGATTTACCTTTAAAACACGTATATTTTCCAGACTCTCACACAAACAATCCTAGATTGTCTATTTAAAAATATTAATTCTTTGAGAGTTTCATGTAATGGGTTTTGATCATCTTTGCTGCTCACCCCCCAGATCTTCTTAGACCCACCATCCTCCCTTCCAAACCCACTCAAATTTGTTCCATTTAAAAAAAAATCATCAAGAAGAACCTGAAGAGACCACCTCCAGCAGATAGGCATGGCTCCAATGGAGGGATGGGGCAACCCACCCATCTCAAAATTTTTAACCCAGAATTGTCCCTGTCTAAAGGAAATTCAGGAACAAAAATGGAGCAGAAGCTGAAGGAAAGGCCATCCCAAGACTGTCCCACAGTGTAATTGGTTCCATTCGTAGACACCAAACCTTGACACTATTGCTGATGTCAACGTATGCTTGCAGACAGGAGCCTGGTATGGCTATCCTCTGAAAGGCTCTGCCAACACCCAACTAAGACAGGTGCAGGTACACTCAACCACTGGACTGAGCCCGGGGACTCCAATGGAAGAGTTAGGGGAAGGGTTGAGGAAACTGAAGGAGATTGCAACCCCATAGGAAGAACAATAGTATCAACTAACCAGACACCTCAGAGCTCCCAGGGACTAAACCACCAGCCAAAGAGTATATGTATCCATGGCTGTCACTACATATGTAGCAGAGGACTGTCTTATATGGCATCAGTGGGAGGCGACCCACTTGGTCCTGTGGAGGCTTGACACCCTAGAGAAGAGAGATGCTAGAGGGGTGAGACAGAAGTGGGTTGGTTGGGGAACACCCTCTTAGAGGCAAAGGAGAGGGGAGGGGTGGAGGGTTTGTGAAGGGGACACTGGGAAAAGAGATAACATTTATATATAAACAAATAAAATGATTATTAATAAAAAGATGAACCTGTGATGCCCAAATATTAGCAGATGAATGGTCTTCCGAAGTAGTTAAGTCAATTTACCAGGGTCTATAGTCTTAGAGCAGAATGTATCTCCCTCCCCCAGAAGCTGACAATTGCTCCTTGACTGGGATGAGATCTTGTACCCAACCTTCATCCCTAGGATCTGATTTGGTATAGTTTGGGCTTACACAGGTCTTGTACAATGTCTGTGAGCTTATATGTGCAGCTGTCCTACTGTATCCAGGATACATTGTATTTCCTTGTAGTCATCCGTCTCCTCTGGCTCTTAGACTCTTCCCACCGCCGCTCTTCCCCAGTGATTCCTGAGTCTTAGGAGAAGGAGGTGTGATGAAGATGCCCCTCCATTTAAGGCTGAACACTTCACAGTCTATTATCCCCCACATGTTGATGGACTTCTGTAAAACAGCATCTACTGCTAACAGGAGCTTCTCATATTAGAGTTGAGATACATCATTGTGACTTGGCTTAATACTATACTAGATAAAGAACAACAGGAGGAGGTTCTCTCCTAGAGCCTATGGCCTGTCTAGCCATAAGTTCTTGGTGCCAGGTATGGGTTTCATATTTTGGAACAGGAATTAAAATACCATCAGAAAGTGGTTGGTTATTCACATATTTGTGTCAACATTGTACCAGTGTGGGTGTGTCTTTCCAGACCAGTCAATATTGCCGCTTACAGGGTAAGCTTGATGCTTATTTTTCTCCTCCAGTAGTGTACATAGCACTTCTAGCACTATGAAATCTAGTAGTAGGGATGAAGGATTCAGTTGACAACCAGTTTGGGTCCTCTGTGTTCTGTGACTCAAGCATGTGGTGTCTTCAGCAAAAAGGTCTGACCATCAAGTTCTGGAGGGTAACCAAGAGCAATCACAGTAGCCTGCGATGTTTGGAGGTCTATGGTTTCTCACTGGACAACAACTTCAAAAGAAGTTACTCTTGTCACTGGACTTATCTGTTAGCCTCTGGGCGTACCAGGGGTATTGTTAGCCCATACCATACTATAATGTGGTTCTCAACCTGTGTGTCACAACCTCTTTTGGGGTTAAATGAGTCCTTCACAAGGGGTCACCTAAGGCCGTCAGAAGACACAGATATTTGTGTTATGGTTCATAACAGTAGCAAAATTATAGTTATGAAGTAGGAATGAAAATAATTTTATGGTTGGGAGTCACCGAAACATGAGGAACTGTATATTAAAGGGTCAACACATTAGAAAGATTGAGAATTACTACATTATAGTGGAAATTCTTCCATAGCCTGCATTTTAAATCATATTATATATAAATCTGTTTCAGGAAACTTCTACTGTAGTAGGTTTCCATGTGACTTTTTAAAAAGGTCTTTAGTATCGCTTCTCGGCCTTTTGGCTAAGATCAAGTGTAGTATCTGTTCTTATCAGTTTAATATCTGATACGTCCTCTATCCGAGGACAATATATTAAATGGATTTTTGGAAGTAGAAAAAAAAAAAAAGGTCTTTAGTGTTATTTGTCTCTCTCCACACATCCCCTGTACTCTACCCTCCACCTCTCCACTTGAATTTAACCCTGTTGTTCCACCACTCTCTTTTAAACCTTGATAAAAGTATGCTCTATCTCCCCTGTCTTGAAAGTCTATCCAAATAGTCCTCGAGTCATTCCATGACACCTGTGAATTTCCAAATGAAACACAAATATCTGAATATTCAAAGCTAATATTTGCAGATGAGTGAAAATATGCAATGCTTGTCTTCTGGGTCTGGCTTTTCTCATTGGAATGATTGTTTCCAGTTCCATCCGTGTACCTGAAAATTCCATAATTTTATTTTTATTAACAGCTGAATGACATTCCGTTGTGTAAATATATCACGTTTTCGTTGTCTATTCATCAGTTGGTGGGCATCGAGATTATCCATTTCTTGGCTATAGTGAGTAGAAAGCAACAAACACAGATGAGTGGGTATCTCTAGAGGACATATGCCCAAGAGTGGTGTACGTGGATCATGCAGTAGATCTATTTTTAGCTGTTAGAAGAAACGCCACACAGATTTCCATAGTTGCCACACCAGTTTGCACTTCCACAAACACTGAATAAGTGTTCCTCTTTCCTCACACCCAGGCCAGCATTTTTCATATTTTTTTTAAACTTTAGTCATTCTGACTAGGGTGAAATAAAAATCTCAAGTAAGTTTTAATTTGCATTTACTTGTGGTTAGAAATGTTGACAATTTTAAAAAGTTACTTTTTTTTTCAGCGATCTGTGTTTCATTTTTTGAGAATTCTGTTTAGATCTCTGCTCCATTTTTAACTAAGTTGTTTGTTTTCTTGTTGTTTAACTGTTTGACACCTAGCCACTAATCCCAGATGTATAGCTGATAACCTTTTTTCCCATTCTGTGGCTGTCTCAGCATTTGAATGATGGTGTCCTTCACTGTACAGAATTTTAGTTTCCTGAGGTCCTGTTTATTAGCCATTGGTTTAAATTTTCCTACTATCAGGCTTTGTTCAAAGAGTCCTTTTCTGGGTTAATAAGTTCAAGTGCAACCCTTGCTGTCTCCTCTCTCAGAGCCAAATATCAGATCTTATATGAGGTTCTTGATCAAGTTGGAGTTGAGTTTTGTGCAGGGTAGGAGATGGGGACTGAGATTCATGTAAAGCCACCAGCCTGACCAACACCAGAGGTTGAAGATGCTTTCTTCTCTCCAGTGTATATTGTTGACTCCCTTGTTAGAAATCAGGTGTCAAAGGATACATGTACTTATGTATGCATCCACAATCCTGTTCCAATGATCAATTACTTCTGGGTGACAGCTTTATATCCTGCACTTTGCTGAGTATATTTACCAGCTGTAGGAATCTTTTGGGTCTTTTGCATATAGAATCATCACCTGAAAATAATGATACTTTAATTTCTCTCTTTCCTATGTCTATCCGTTTGCTTGCCTGCATTTATCACATTCCTTGAGCTAAGATTTGAAGTTCTACATTGAAACGGCGGCAGGAGAGAGGGCATTCTTCTTGTCTTCTTGTTGATTTCAGTGGGAATGCTTTCAGGTTGCTTTATTGTGTCCTGTATATTGCCTTTATTACGTTGAGATGTATCCTATATTCTTACTCTATCTTGGACTTTTATCATGAAGGGATGGATGTTGGATTTTGTCAAAGGCATTTTCTGAATCTATTGAGATGATCATGTGGTTTTTGTCCTTTAGTGTATGTGGCTGATTATGTTTATTTATTTATGAATGTTTAGCAATCCCTACATCTCTCAGACAAAGCCAACTTGCTCATGGTGAAGAATCTTTTTGATGTGATCTTGAATTCTGTTTGCAAGTATACTTTTAAGAATTTTCCAGGATTGTAATTCTTTTGTTGTTGTTGGTCTTTGTCTGGCTTTGGTATCATGGCAAAATAGCTTCATAAGAAGGTGTTTTTGAAATACTGATTCCTTTCATGTCACACAGAATAATTTGGGGAGTATTGGTGTTAGAGATTTTTAAAGTATGGCAAAATTCTGTGCCAATCCACCCTACCATGAACTTTTTTATTTAGAAGATCTTAAATTACAGATTCTATTTCACTGGCTATTATAGGTTTTTCGCTAATCTTTGTCTAACTTCGGAAGGATATATATATATATATATATATATATATATATATATATATATAAATTTTTATATTAGATTTTTTTGATAAAAATAGATTTTTTTAAAGATTTGGTCTTTATTTTTAGTTTATTTATTTTAATTTTTAAAGAATAAATATTATTATTATTTGAATTTCTTCAGTGTCTGTTGAAATGTCTCCCCTTTAATCTCTAATTTTATTAATTTGATTCGTCTCTTTTTTTTGAGCGACATCACCTTAGGTAAAAGGATGGAGAAAGGTATTCTAAGCAGATGAACCTAAGAAGAAATCTGGTGCAGCCATCTTAATATTTGACAAAATAGACTTAAAACCAAAACTGATCATAAGAGACAGGGAAGGATACTACTTATTCAAAGAAAAAAAATCTACCTAGATGTCATTGCAATTCTTAACATCTATGCAAGAAATGCAAGGGCATGAAAATTCATGAAAAAAGCACTACTACAGCCTTAACCACATATTAACCCTCACACCATGAGAGGTACAATCCAATACCCTACTCTTTCCAAGAGACAGGTCATCCATAAAAAACTAGAGTGGAATTCTGCAGCTAACTGATGAGATAAACCAAAAGGACCTAATAGATACGTATAGAACATTTCATCCAAACACAAAAGAACATGCATGCTTCCCTGCATCTAGTAGAACATTCTCCAAAACTGACCACATACTTGGACACAAAGCAAGTCTCAATAGATAAGAGAAAATTAAAATAATGTCTTGAATTCTATCTGACCACCACAAATTAAAGCTGGAAATCACCAACAACAATATAATACAAAGAATCAATGAAACAAAGAGTTGGTATTTTGAGAAAATCAATAAAATTGACAAACCTTTATCCAAATTAACTAATAGGCAGAGAGAGAAGATCCAAATTAACCAAATTAGAGATGAAAGTGGGGGAGCAAAGCAATAGACACTGAGGAAATCCAGAGAGTTGTAAGAACTTTAAAAACCTGTACTTCACCAAATTGGAAAATCTGAAAGAAATGGACAACTTTCTTGATATATACTGCTTATAAATCAAGATGAGATAAGCAATTTAAAGAGATCTACAACCCCTAGTGAAATAGAAGTAGTAATTAAAATTCTTTCAACCTTGACTGGGCAGCACAGTAGAGCTGGCTCTGATGTCCTGTGTGTGAGTAAGCCAGCCCTGAAGGCATGAGAGCATGGAAGAGCTGACCCTGCCCTTGCCACCTACAGCATTGAGTGAGCCAGCCTGGGCAGTGCTGGAGAGCTCGACCTGGGGATGCAAGAGAAAGAGAGCTGGCAGGCTGACCAACTCAGCTACCACCCAGGCCCAGATCCAGGGCTTTTAGGTTGTCTCACCTCAACATCTACCTCACCTACGAACTGATGGAAATCATGAAAGGGCTGGTCCTGCAGATTCAGTGCTGCTGGATCTCAATGACACAGGGCAACAACACGATATTCTAGAGGAGTCCCAGTGAGGATGTGGTATTGATAGTGTAGCAGACCAACCATTGATTACAGTGAATATTTGGAGGCTGTGTGGGCAAAAGGGTGTACTGCAGGACACACTGTGACACGCTGCAGCTTCCTAGATAGGATGTTATTTAATGTTTGTTTTGTTTGCTTTTTGTTTTGTTTTTTATTTTTATTTGGCAGAGAGGTCAAAAGGGCAGAGAGCAGATACAAAGGGATGGGGAGATAGGTGTAACTGAGGTCAATCATGTGAAAGTCACAAAGAATCAATAAAAAGATTAAAAAATGAATTGAACACATAGATCAATAACTAGAACTGAGTGATGAAAATTGGTATCATCAATGAGGAGCAGATGAACAGGAGGAGTCTCAGCACACGGAGAAACGCAGAAACATATCCTCCCTGGGAACTGACGGGGGTCAGTCGGATTAAAAACAGGAGACATCCTATAAAAGGAAAGAAGACTCTGGAAGAGCAGCTTCGAAAACGTCAGCGATGTGGGGAGAATAAAAGAAAAGAAATGAAGGAGACGCAGTAGACACAGGACGGAGGGAGACGGGGCAGGCACGTGACTACTGACTAGCGCTCCACTGGGCCGAGGAAGGCAGAACGCCGTGAAATATATTATTCCGTGGCTCCCTAACAGGTTCAGAGCCACTGATATGGCATCTCCTTATCTCATTTCAAACTTCCAGTGAATAAAAGAGCTGGCCAAAAGGACAGCCTCCTCCCTTAGGCCTTGTGCAGCAGGAATGCTGCAGACACAGAGAAGGTCCATGGCCCCAGGGGAAAAGAGCTTGTCTTTCTTGGTCACACAAGTCAAAACAAACCAACCTCTCTTTGGTGAGGAAGACTGGGATTGGCTAGTGCTCCATTCCCACAGCATGTAAGAAATGCCCAGGACAGAACTGTGTGTGTGTGTGACTTCTCTGTCATAACAATGTCCTCCATGGAGGGCAGCTCAGTACAATGATGGCCAGCCATGGTGGGGATGCTTCCCAAATGCAGCAGGACCTCCCTGGATAGTGCCTCTTTCCTCTTTCCTCATGGCCTTGTGCTCAGCCAGTTAGTCAGATATCATCAGGTGAGTGGCCTTTCCTCATGGAAATCTGTGTCCATCACAAGGCCTAGGGTAGATCAGAGATGTCTGGGGGTGGGGGATCAGCCTTGGGGCACAGAGGACTAGCTGGCACTAGGAAGTGCTGGCCTCCCCTCTTGCTGCTTCTCTGAGGAATCAGAGGGAGTACTCTCTTTGCTGTCACTTTTGAATCCCATTGAAAAGAGGAACATGAATACGGGTTAATCAAGATCAAATTACATAAGTATTTGTTACCTAATGCAATGCAGAAATGAAAAACTGATCATGCTGGCAAAAAGCAGGTCAAATCCTAGCCAACCAACTGCCCCAAAGGGTTATGGCATCTTCCTCACAACTGCATGGCTGGTATGTGGCTGAGGGGAAGTGAGTTGAGGTCTCTGGTCAGCAGGACCCAGCCAGCCAGTGGACGCTGCCTAGGCAACCAGGCTAGCAGGCTCCTTCCCATGGATGCCTCTCTTGGGCTGCCATCTCCCATCTGCCTCAGTCTTGGACCTCTCACTGTGTGTACCTGCAGAAAAGGAGACTGCTGTGGCTTTGGTGTGACCCCAGGGGAAGCCACAACCTCCATGTCCTGTGTATTTCTCATCTGCCACAATGGCTCAGACCTCCAGGCCCACTGCTAGGGTTTAAAGTGCATGAGTCTCTTTCCTGTGTGTGATTAGAAGGTTTTTCCATCACTTTACAGACTGATCTATCTCAGGAATCAATTCCTTAAGTTCTCTGACCATTTTTCTCCATTTAACCCTTTCTCACAGACATTCTGACTCCACATGGTGTGATGCTTTTAACCAGTCCATTTTCTGGTTTTGTATAACTCAGTACCAATGGTGTGCCACATAAGTTGCTGTCAAATTATTGGACATTTAATTATGATATACCTCATAATTTTATAAAGCTTTTATTAGTCAATGTTCTTTGACAATTTCATACACATGTACTATACATTCTTGTTACTCTCCCGATAGCTTCTCTGGTCAGTCTCCTTTCTTTTTTATAGACACTTCCCTCACATTCTTTTGCTTTGCTTCTCAGAGAATTTAAGTAGGGCTCTCTGTGTGATCCTGGGTCTGGAACTATCTATTAGAGCTTCATGTACCCATCAGTAGGCATAAAACTCTGCATTATGTCTCTGTCTCCTAGAATCTGTTAGTTTCCAATAGATCAGGGACAAGATCACAGTAGCAGAGTTCTTTGATTCTGGACGGCCCAACTTGGGTGGTCCCAGTACTGGAAGACACAACCATCAATCCACTGTTGCCATGGCTAAGTCATGCTGAAAAGATGGCATATTGCAAACCTTCTCCTATCTTTCTGCTCTTAAATTCTTTCCAAGCTCCTTTCCCAAAACATCCCATGATCCCTAAGAGGGCAGGACAAATGCCTTGCTTAGAGCTGAGCTCTTAACCATCCTTTGTTCTCAGCATCTTGCATACCCACATACTCCTTTCCACTCACTATAAAGGGAGGCTTTTCTGATTAAGGCTGAGAGTAGTCTTTGTATTATAACACAGATATTTAGAAGGTGGTTTGATGTTATGCCAATTCATCTAAGCAAATCTTTGGTTCCCCCTTAGAATCTAAGACCTTTTCAGTCATGGACTTTTGACTTGGTTTGCAGTAGTCATCATGGTGTCTTTTGACATGCCACTATAGCACCTATAAGCATACCTTGTTTAGAAGGTTGGTACTGTAGTTCATAGAGTCCGCAGCTGTGTAAGACTATAGATGCCTTTACCCTCCAACACACACACAAACAGACACATACACAAATACACAAATACACATCACCACCACCATCACTACCACTACTACCACCACCACCACTACCTTCACCACCACCCCTTCCACCACCACCACCAGCCTACATAGTACCATCTGGCATCATGGAAGGTAGTGAGCAGAAAGGAAGCTTCCAATCAGTTTTAGCTTGATTTAATTATTACAGCCTCACATGCCCATCAGAAGGTACAGAGCTCTGCATTCAAAAGATGTGATGTCTTAAGCAGGGTCTAATTAACTAGTTCTAGTGAGTAACCAAGAATAATAGCAATAGCTTATATTGTTTTAGGAGCCTCTGAGACCTCTCTGACCAATAAATAAGAGAGAAGTATATTATGCCTGGCATTGCAGTTTTTAACTTAGTAACCCACAGAACAAGTACTGTCTAGTTTTTCTACTGTCTGACTTCAAACTCTAAAGTGGGAAATTCTGGTTTCACAGGAGATTCAGCTGTGTCATGTGATGTTTTTCTGCAAATTTTCTTATGTTTTGTTGAGAATAGACACATAGTGTTTTTCTGGAAGCTGTCTAGTGAAAGGGCCTGTGATGTTTTGCTGGATGGAAAGTTTGAGAGGACATGTGGTGTTTGGTAAGAGTGTAATTATAACCCAATGACAGTGGACTGCACTCTGATTCTTGTTTGCTTTGCTGATCTTCACTATCGACCCTCTTGCATTGGTTTGCCTTGGTTCTTCTCTTCTCTTTTCTTGTCATAACTTCATAGACAGAATTGCACCAAAGAATTTCTGGTGGTATTCTGGCTGCTTCTTGCCACTGCAGCAGACTCGTGCCTATTGGTAGAGCCCTGTAGTTCCTTGTGGATCAAGCCACTGCGGCTGATTCATGTTTGGTGTTTGCTAGAGGTCTGGACTGCTGACAGTGTAGATTGGAATTGCCCCAAAGAACTACTTCTAAACAAGTCCATGTCTCCCTTGTCCTATTAGCCATCTTCCTCCCTGACTTTTGTCAGTGGGCTATAAGGGAGGGTGAAGTGTTTAAGAACTCTTACTAAAGTTGGTTTTGAAAAACACATGCCTACAAAAGTCTCTTCTGTTTCTTAACTGGGTTGTTAGCAAGTTTCTGAGTAGTTCTCTCATGCCTCCTTCCTCACAGGCCTCCTTCCTCACAGGTTTTTCTTCTCCCCATCTCTCCACCCCTCTCCCCATTTGACCCTTTCCATCTTATCTTATCTTGACTCTCACTTTACCTCTGTACTGTAATACCTCCTCCCTCAAGACCACTCTTCCCAAACACACTGCCTCTTTTCAATGTCTCCTCTCAAGCTTCCTGGCTTCCAGAGATACTCCAAGTTAAACACCTAAAACTGAAAAGCTGAGGTTAGGATCTAATGAGAGAAAAGATATAGCACTTGTATCTGTGGCTGGGTTGCCTTGCTCAACATAATTTTTTCAATTCCATCCATTTTCCTACAAATTTTATAGTTTTGTTTTCTTTTTAACTATACAGAATTTCATTGGGTTTACATAGCATATGGCATCAATAGTATCAATGTCCACTCTCCAGTTGATATACAACTAGGATGTTTCCATTTCCTAGCTTGTATAAAGAAAGCTACAATGAACATGGAAGTGTATCTCTATAGTAGGATATAGGCCCTCTGCTGGCACTGTTTTGTCAACATGACACAAGCTAGAGTCATTTGGGAAGAGGGAACTTCAACTGAGAAAATGTCACCACCAGACTGTCCTGTGGGCAAGCCTGTGGGCATGATACATATTCTAGGTTAATGATCGATGTAGGAGGGCCCAGCTCACTGTGGGTGGTGTCACACTGGGGTGGGTTGTCCTGGAGAGCATAAGATGACAGGCTAAGGACATGATAAGGAACAAGTCAGTGAACAGTTCTTCTCCAGGTTCCTGCTTTGGGACCCTGCCCTGACTTCTCTGGATGATGAACTACAAGCTGTAAGATGAACTAAATCCCTTTCTCCCTAAGCTGATTTTGGTCATGATGTTTTATCACAGTAATAGAAATCCTGACTAGGAAAGAGGGGATTTCTTTGGGGTATATGCCCAGGAGTTGCGTGACTGAGTCATATGGTAGATCTCCTCCTAGTGATTTAAGGAAACTTCCAATGGATTTATTAAGTGGCCACACTTATTCGCACTCTGACTAACAGTGTAAAAAAAAAAAGTGTCCTTTCCCCAATACCCATGCCAGAGGTTTTTCATTATTTGATGTCTTGGTGATGACCATTCTAAATGAACTGAGGGGAGAATCTTAGAGTAATTAATTTTTTTCTTATTTTTTGATTTTAATTAAAGCATAATTATATTATTTTCCCCTTCCCTTTCCTCCATACAATCCTCTCATATTCTCTCCCTTCTCCCTTCAGTCCTCTATGTCTCCCCTTACTACCTCACAAATTCATGGCTTCTTTATCTTTGATTATTGTTACATATGCATATTAAATCAATTTAGTTTTGCTTGTAAATCATGATTTAAGGGTTGACCAATTGGCAACCAAATAGGGGGCCCATGCCTGGGAAAGGCTAGTTCTACTTCTCAGTGGTTGTTAGTGGTCGCCTATAGCTCGTTGTTTAGGGCTAGGGCCCAGTGAGACTTCCCCTTCTCTGTTACCATATCTTTAGTGTTGCCATTATCCAAGTCTTTTTAAAGAAGCCACTTTATTGTGGTGTTGTGGGTGTTATTTCCCTGTCATTCTAGAAAATACAATCTCACGGCAGAGTTCCTGGTCTTCTGGCTCCTACAACATTTCTGCCCCCTCTTCTGCTAAGATGCCTGAGCTTTGGGTATACGGATTGGGCTGTACATTTATCAGTTGGGATTGGACGTCCCATGGTCAGTTGCTCTCTGTCTTTTGACCGGTTGTGGTTTTTTGTGATGGTCCCCATCTGCTGCAGAGATTCTTCCTTGATGAGGAACAAGAGCTACACTTATCTGAAAGTATAAGGGTAAGTATTTAGGATGCAGTTAGGAACAATGCCGGTCTAGTAAAGTGGCAGTTGTGTGTTCTCCTCTGAGATCCATAATTTCACTAGCACTGGGTAGTTGGCTAACTTTCCATTATCCAGCATGTTTCCCCCCTATTGAGCTCCCTTAAACCCTACTAGAGAGCTGAGAGTCGCTACTGAGATATGAGTGCTGCTGTTGCAGTTTTAGGGACATCTTGGCATGCTGGTCCATTGTTGTGGTTCGTATGCATCATTGCTGGATAGGGTTATTGATGGCCTCACTACTTTGGCATCCTTTATAGCAACTTTTAGAACTATAAAAACTGGCCTTCAGTGGGGGAGGCTTTCAGGTCAGATCCAGCTCAAATCTTCTGGGTCCTGTGTCTGAAGTATGTGGTGTCTTTGGCAATAGAGACTTACCTTCAACAACACAACAAAAGGCAGAAGCAATAGCTTATTCTGTTTGAGGGAGTTTCTTGAACTTGCTTGACTTACAATTCAAACAGGGTTCTCCTGCCTGGTGCTAAGATATCTGTTGGACGATCTGTAGTTCTAGCCAGCCCAAATAACATATCTTGAGTTAATACTTCATGCATATACACTTATGTGTTAGATGTGGGTTTAGGTAAGTATAAAATAATGTTTCCTTGAGGCTTTCTCCATTATCCTTAGTATTAGTTCCCCCTCCTCCTTCCCTGTCCTTCTGTATTGATCTCTGTTCCCCACTTCCCAATCAAAGCCCACTCCCCCATTTTCCCCATTTTCCCCGTTCCTGTCTGCATTTTCCTACTGGCAAAGGATGCTAAACCCTTAAATTAGAAGTAATTCCCAGTTATTTCTAATTTCTTTGGAACTTTCCTTTATTTAGTTGAATTCTTTGTTTTCTTGAAGTTTGATTTTCTATGCATTCTAGACACTAATCTATCAGATGTATATCTGGCAAACATTTTCTTCCACTTAGGGAGTTACTTTTTCACTTAACAGCTAACTTTGCTGTACAGAAATGTTTTCAGTGTCATAATATCCCATATGTCAATGTTGGTCTCATGTTCTATGATACCAGAATCCAATCCAGAAAGCCTCTACCTATACCTGTATGTTAAAGCACACTCCGTACCTTCCCCTCTAGCAGTCTCAGGGTATCAGGTCTTATATTGCAGTCTCTGATTCACTGGGGGTGGAGTTTTATGCAGGGTGATATATAGAGATATAACTTTAATCTTCTACATGTTACACATCTCTTATAACCCTGTTCATAGCAGGACAGCATTAGAAAAAAATAAGTAAACATTTACATTTGAACATTTTTTACCGTGGATGCTATTAGTCTTCATCTGAAGCCAATTGTCTTTTATATGTTCAAATATGAAGGACTCATTTAAGTAATGGCATTTTTGAGATTTCCTATACCCATATATAACCATAACCTATATAACCATAACTCTACCTCAAAAACTTATTGTAATTGTAATCTTCAATCTATTTTAAAAGTATATCTGAACCTCCTTGAAAACTTAAAATTCCATTTCTATATTCTTTACTTTTTTGAAGCCAGTGGTTTGGGAAGTTAATACATTCCAAATGTTTTTCCTGATAGTCAACAGGGCATTAGATCAGACACAAAGGTAAATAATGAATGACTTCTGAGAAACTAAATCCCAAGATAACTTTTGGCTTTTCTGCAACATTCCAACTCTCCACAATTATGAAGTTCTCATAAGTCAGTCAGTCTTGTCTAATATTTAAATAGATGTAAATTTTTTCAAAGAATCTTGGTCCCCAATTTTTTTTTCCAAAACCATTTTGACAATTCAGTATTTTGAAAAAAAATGTAGAAGTGCATCCCTCAAAAGCCTCGATCTTTTAGGGACTGACTGTTAAAGAGGTGGCAAAAAGAGATTGGTAAAATGTGGTGAGTGGTGCGGCATGCAGCTGGCCTTCTAAAAGTCCTCGTTAGGGGTATCCCAAAGTTCCCTTATCACAGCACCAGCTCCCTCCAAATCCCCTTTCCCACAAGTCTTTGGGTTCCTAATGACACATTACATTCCTTATCACCATCTCTACCTCTCTTGTTCCCTTCCCACCTTCTAGAACCTTCATATATATTTTGTTCTGTGTGCTTTTGCTTCTCCTCTCTTAAGAGAAACCACCATAGGCTGTTACTTCTGATCGAGAGGCTACAATTGTATGCTCAGCACATTTCTGTAAGAGCTGTACTCCTATTGACTAGCAGTAAAGAGAATTTAGAGTGCAATTAGTTAAGTACAGTCCAGTGGTCAAGACGTCTTTTGGGGAGCTGATGAAGGAAGAGGATCACACAATCTAATCAGATTTGAAATTTTGTTGAGATCTGATTAGAACCCAAGAGCACATAGCTGAAAGACTTGCATTTTAGGCATGAGCTTAAGGGTCTTTATTGGAAACTATAAAACAGAGGTTGACTTCATTTTCAGCTCGAGGGCCTCTGATCTCTGTGCAATATTGGCCTAGAAGCACTTGAAGGTCAAGGAACTTGGCAGTGTAACAGGTATGTCTGTTGATGGCTCTGCAGTGGCGCTTTTATTTTTTATTTTATTATTATTATTTTTTTTTTAGTAATAGCCAGAGACAGTAATATGAGAAGATTTCTCTTCTGCCCTCTGTAGACAGGATGTCAATGTGTTTGCATCCTCAGCAATGATATGTAAATAGAAGTTGCTGGGTAGTTCTGGAAAATCCCTCAAAGGAAAGGACTGACTCAACTGAGAAGCATTCCTGTTCTTCCTTGTTTATGCTTAGCACGAGAATGTTGTAGCTGTAGGTTTGATAATTGAAGGTATAAGTGGAGAATGATACAATTGTGAAGTAGAAGAAGTCCAGAACATTGAAACAAACATAACAAGGAATTGTTACTCTCCTAAGCACATGTGCACCAAACCCATTTCATAAAAAGTGTACTACAGGAATTAAAGACATGGATTAAAATCAAACATCAATAGTAGATGATTTCAATATTCCACTTTCTCTAATAGACATGTCACTTGGGCAAAGAATAAACAGAGAAACATTAGAATTAAATGGCATTATACGTAAGTGGACTTAAGAGATAAGAATATTCCACCCAGACACAAAAGAATATATATCCTACTCTGCAGCACAAGGAAGCGTCTCTAAAGGAAAACACTGTGGGACCAAACAAAGCCAAAAACAAACTAACAAGTTCAGAACAACTGATACAGAGTTGTTCAAACAAAGGATACACCATGTATATTTTCTGACCACAATGTAATCAAACTTAAAAACAACAGCAAACAAAGCTCTAGAAAGTATGCAAGGTAGTGGAGACTAATTACCACACTACCAAATAATGAATGATTAAAAAAGAAACCAACAAAGAAATTACAGTTCCAGGAACTAAAGATCACCAAAGCAAACCCTCTGTAACACATAAAAACCAGTCTGAGAGAAATTTATAGCTCTAAGTAACCTACATGTAAACATTAGAAAGAACAGAAATCAACAGAATTAATGGTGCAACTAAAAATTTGAAAAAAACAAGAACAAGCAACACCTAAAGCAAGTAGATGGAAAGAAATGAAAAGTTAGGCAGAGATAAATGAAAAACAAATGAACAAACCCAAAGAATCAGTGAATCTAAGAAATGATTATCTGAAGAAATAAATAACCCAACTGATCAAAAGAAAGACAGGATCTAAATGAACAGAATCAGAAGTAAACAAAGAAATATTACAAGTGACACAAATTCTTTAAAAACATGACAACCACTAAGATGAAAAGTCTAAAAGAAATGAAAGAATTTCCAGATGCAATAAAAACCACAAAAATTAAGCCAAGAAGTCAACAACCTAAACAGATTTATAAGTAATGGAAACAGCAATGAAAACCTTTCCAACTCAAAAAGGTCTGGGCACAGGTATGTTCATAGCAGAATTATAGGAAGCTTTCAAAAATTATCTATTGTTAGTCCTTCTTAAGCAAAAAAGAGAGTAAGGAAAAAAAAGAAGCATTCCCTAATTCCATCTAAGAAGCCATTGTTTCTTTATATCAAAGACAAAACAAAAACAACAGCATAAGCTATAGGCCAATAACTCTGATGAACATAGCCTCAAAAGTCCCCAACTTGCAAACTAAGTATAAAGATTCACTAAAAAGTATCCATCATTACCAAATTGGCTTCATCCCAGAGATGTAGGAGTGGTTTGCCATATGCAAGTCAACAAATATAACAAAACACATAAATGGACATGATCGCCTTAATGGATGTAGAAAAAGTCTTTGCCAAATTCCGACATGCTTCATGATAAAAGTTCTAGAGAGAGTTGGACTGCAGGGGTCTAAGCATGATGAAAATCTATGAATGAGAAACCCAAAGACAACAGCACCATAAATGGTAGAAAACTTGAAGTAATTCCACCGAAATTAGGAGTGAGACACAGATGTTCACTGTCCTTTCAATACTTGCTTATTACTGTAGTAATAAGGTCAGAGAAGGGAGATAAAAGGATACACATTGGAAAAGAACTCAAAATATCCCTATCTGCAGATAGCATGGTCTTACACAGAATAATACCTAATAATCACCAGTTTTCTACCACAAAACTTCTAGAAATGATCAACAATTTTAGTAATGTGGCAGGATACCGATCAGTGTACAAAAATCATTTGCTTTTCTATATACCAACAACATACAGAAAAAAAGATCATAGCCACACTCTCATTTACAATAGCCTCAAAGAAAATAAAATATATAGTAGTAATAAACCTAACCAAAGAAGTGAAAGACCTCTACAACGAAAGCATTAAACCTCCTCTCTGTTCCTCCAGACCCAATCCTCAGGCTCATCCCTAGCACTGCAACAGAACACCAGCTGCAGACTCTCATCCCCCCTACCATCCGCATCTCCAGTGGATCCCATGGACGGTCCCCTTCTTTCCCCCCCACCCCCACTCTTTGATGCATACCAGTCTCCACCACCAGCAGGTATTCCCTGTGAATACATCAGCTGAGCAGGCCAGTAAAACAGTAATATCACTGTCTGAAAATCAAGAGAGGAAACAGAAACTGAAGAACAAAACAAAGAAAAACCTAGAAATCAGCACCTAGACCTATAATTACCCCAGACCCAGATACCTAGATACCAGCACAAGAACACAATAACCGGTAAGACAGCACATCTTCACTACAGCCCAGCTATCTTTCTACAGCAGCCCTGAATAGTCCAATGTAGTTGAAGCACAAGAAAAAGACTTTAAAACCAGCTACATAAAGATAGTAGAAGCCCTTAAAAAGGAAATAAGTTAATCCCTTAAAGAAATCCAGGAAAGGGGCTGGAGAGATGACTTGGAGGTTAACAGCACTGGCTGTTCTTCCAGAGGTCCTGAGTTCAATTCCCAGTAACCACATGGTGGCTCACAACCATTTATAGTGATATCTGGTGCCCTCTTCTGGCCTGCAGGCATACATGCAAGCAGAACACTGTATATAATAAATTTTTTTAAACGTTTTAAAAAATTAAAAATAAAAAAAGTAAAAAAAGAAATCCAGTAAAAAAAAACAATTGTAGGAAATGAAGAAACCCAAGAAAGTTAAACAACAAGAATCAAACAAAACAAACAGCCCAAATAGCTGAAGGAAATGAATAAAATTGTTCAAGACCTGAAACTGGAAATATTAATAATAAATAAAACACAAATTGAGGGAATTATGGAAGTGAAAAATTTAGGAATTTGAACAGGAACTATAGAGGCAAGGTTCATCAACAGAATACAAGAGAATCTCAGGCACTGAAGATATGATGGAAGAAATGGATATATGCGTCAAAGAAAATGTTAATTAAAAAAAATTCCTGACACAATACATCCAGAAAATCCGGGACACTATGAAAAAACCAAACCTAAGAATAAAAGCAATAGAAAAAGGCAAAGAATCCCAGCTCAAAGGCCCAGAACATATTTTCAACCAAATCATAGAAGAAAATTTTCCTAACTTAGAAAAAGACATAGCTATAAAGGTACAAGAATCATACAGAACACCAAGTAGACTGACCAGAAAAGAAAGTCTCCTTACCACATAATAATCAAAATACTAAACATACAGAACAAATAAAGAATGTTAAAAACTGCAAGGGGAAAAAAGGCCAAGTAACATATAAAGGCAGACCTATTAGAATTACATCTGACTTCTCAATGGAAACTAAATGCCAGAAGGACCTGGACAGATGTCTTGCAGACTTTGAAAGACCACAGATGCCAGCCCAGACTACTACACTCAACAAATATTTCAATCAGCATAGATGGAGAAAATAAGATATTCATTAAAAAGCCAAATTTAAGCTATATCTATCTACAAATCCAGCCCTACTGTAGGTGCTAGAAAGGAAACTCCAATGTAAGGAGGTTAACTAGAACCATAAAAACACAGGAAATAATCTCACACCAGTGGTGTTACTGTGCACCGTGTGAAGATTCAAATGCTGATTGCTATCTCCCCTATATCTGGTTGCAATCCTTATTCAGAGAATTTCCAGTCTCAATCTTGTGTAAACACCAGCTCCCGAATTGTTCCCAGATGTGTCAATAAAGACAGCTTAACAGCCAATGACTGAGCAGGGGAGAGAGTAGGACTGGACTTCCTGCCAGCCAGGAGATGATGTAAGGAAAGCACGTGGCATTAGTACTTTTTACCTGCTTAGAAACAATTTGTATTTTTAATGTTTTGATTAGCTGCAATGTATTTTAAGCATCTGTGGCATATTGGAATAGTAAACACATTGGTCAAGAAATTCCAGTTCTACAATGTGTATTAAGCAAATGATTAAGAATTGTGAGAGGTTTTTGAGAGAAAATGTTAATATTTAAGTTCTCATGTATGTTTCACACATGATTCTCTAAAAAGTTTACAATTATGAAGATACCCCAATGATATTCTAAGGAAACATCCCCAAGTTGTTAGCATATTTCTTGAAGGTAGTAACTTTTTAACTAGTATCTCATAGGTTCAGTCTGATGACTTTGTGTCAAAAACTGGTAACAAATGTTATTTTTCTCTTTAATTGTGAGTCTTAGTTTCCCCCAATGATTTATGTAAGTTCTTCTCCTGTCTAATAGCACAAATGACCAATCCCAATAAAACTATAAACCTCATCTCTATGTATAAAAATATGCAAAATACACATAGCAACCAGCTTTCCAGTTGCTCTGAACACTAAAAGTCCAAGCACACTGAGAAATACCCTCCACACATTGTCAGAACTGTCTAACTCTGGCAGGAAACTGAGAAGGCATGGGGCGGGTATAGCAAATGGTAGCAAAAGTCTCCTTCAAATTCATATTCATGCTGCCCTGGATATGTTCCTCACCATGAGTCGGAAGGTTGGAATAGCCATCTTTTCCTTTAATTAGATAAGTCAAACCACTAAGCAGTTAAGATGATACGTCTTCAAAAGAAGATTTTGGGTGAAATAGAGTGTTTTACTGCATAAACAAAACAAATTTATATCTTTTATTAAGAAAAACTTAATAGTCACAGTATACACAAATGAAATAAATTTGCTTTGTAATTAAGTACATATAGAAAGAAGTTAGTCTGTTTATCTTTCATGTAGAGGAAGGCTACTGATTTGTTTGAGTTGATTTTATAACCAGCCACTTTGCTGAAGTTGTTTATCAGGTTTAGGAGTTCTCTGGTGGAAGTTTTGGGGTCACTTAAGTATACTATCATATCATCTGCAAATAGTGATATTTTGACTTCTCCCTTTCCTATTTGTATCCCTTTGACTTCTTTTTGTTGTCTAATTGCTCTGGTTAGGATTTCCAGTACTATACTGAATAGGTAGGGGGAGAGAGGGCAGCCTTGTCTAGTCCTTGATCTTAGTGAAATTGCTTCAAGTTTCTCTCCATTTAGTTTGATGTTGGCTACTGGTTTGCTATATATTGCTTTTACTATGTTTAGGTATGGGCCTTGAATTCCTGATCTTTCCAAGACTTTTATCATGAAGGGATGTTGAATTTTGTCAAATGCATTCCCAGCATCTAGTGAGATGATCATGTGTTTTTTTCTTTGTGTTTGTTTATATAGTGGATTACATTGATGGATTTCCGAATATTGAATATCCCCATTAAACTCCCAACTCAATTCTTCAGAGTTAGAAAAGAGTTATTCATTTGGAATAACAAAAAACCCAGGATATCGAAAACTATTCTCAACAATAAAAGAACTTCTGGAGAAATCACCATCCCTGACCTCAAGCTGTACTACAGAGCAATAGTGATAAAAACTGCATGGTATTGGTACAGAGACAGGCAGGAAGATCAATGGAATAGAATTGAAGATCCAGAAATGAACCCATACACCTATGGTCACTTGATCTTTGACAAAGGAGCTAAAACCATCCAGTGGAAAAAGGACAGCATTTTCAACAAATGGTGCTGGTTCAACTGGAGGACATCATGTAGAAGAATGCAAATTGATCCATTCTTATCTCCTTGTACAAAGCTCAAGTCTAGGTGGATAAAGGACCTTCACATAAAACCAGATACACTGAAACTAATAGAAGAAAAGACGGGGAAGAACCTTGAATACTTGTGCACAGGGGAAAAGTTCCTGAACAGAACACCAGTGGCTTATGCTCTAAGATCAAGAATTGACAAGTGGGACTTCATAAAATTGCAAAGTTTCTGTAAGGCAAAGGACACTGTCAATAGGAGAAAAAGGCAACCAACAGATTGGGAAAAGATCTTTACCAATCCCACATCTGATAGAGGGCTAATATCCAATATATACAAAGAACTCAAGAAATTAGACTCCAGGCAACCAAATAACCCTATTAAAAATGGGGTATAGAGCTTAACAAATAATTTTCAACTGAGGAAACTCGAATGGCCGAGAAGCACCTTGGTCTTCCTTCACTGAAAGAAATGTTCAGTATCCTTAGTCATCAGGGAAATGCAAATCAAAACAACCCTGAGATTCCATCTCACACCAGTCAGAATAGCTAAGATTAAAACCTCAGGTGATAGTAGATGCTGGGGAGGGTGTGGAGAAAGAGGAACACTCCTCCATTGTTGGTGGGACTGCAAGATGGTGCAACCACTTTGGAAATCAGTCTGGCGGTTCCTCAGAAAATTGGACATAGCATTACCTGAGGATCCAGCTATACCACTCCTAGGCATATACCCAGAAGATGCTCAAACATATAACAAGGACATATGCTCAACTATGTTCATAGCAGCCTTATTTATAATAGCCAGGAGCTGGAAAGAATCCAGATGTCCTTCAACTGAGGAATGGATTAAAAAAATGTGGTATATTTACACAATGGAGTATTACTCAGCTATTAAAAATAATGAATTTGAGAGTTTCCTAGGTAAATGGATGGAACTAGAAATTATCATCCTGAGTGAAGTAAGCCAATCACAAAAGAACACACATGGTATTCACTCACTGATTATTGGATATTAGCCCAGAACCTTGAAATGCCCAAGATGCAACTCACAGGCCACATGAAGCTCATGAAGAAGGAAGACCAAGTGGGGGTGATTCGGTCCTTCTTAGAAGGAGCAACAAAATACTCAAGGGAGCAAATATGGAGACAAAGTGAGGGACAGAAACTGAAGGAGGGGCTGTCTGAAGACCATTCCACCTGAGTATCCATCCCATGTGCAGTCACCAAAGGCAGATGCTGATGTGGAAGTCAGGAAGTCCATGCTGATAAGAGCCTGATATGGATGTCTCCTCAGAGGTCTTCAAGAGTCTGACATATTCAGAGGCAGATGCTCACAGCTAGCCATTGTACTGATCATGGGGTTCCCAATGGAGGAGTTAGAGTGAAGACTGTTGGAGCTGAGGGGTTTGCGGCCCCATGAGGAGAGCAGCAATACCAACCAACCAGAGCTCCCAGGGTCTAAACCACCAGCCTGGGAGTACTTAGGGAGGGATCCATGGCTTCATCTGTATAGGTAAGGGTGGAGGGCCCTGTTGGGTTAGATGGGATAAGAGATCCTTGGTCTCATGAAGGCTGGATGCCCCAGTGGGTGGGAATTTGAGGATGGGGAGGTGGGAGTAGGGGGGTAGGTAGGGGCACATCCGGAGAGAAGCAGGAGGAGGGGTGAGGGGATAAGGGGTTCCTGGGCGGGGAGGGGGGAAATAGGGTAAGGGGATACCATATGAAATGTAAATAAAACATCCAATAAAAAATTTTTTAAAGGGGAAAAAAAGAAGTTAGACTCAAAAGACTCAGATATGATGTATTACTTTTATAAAAAGCACTTAACAATATCTCAGGAATTTAGCTAACTAAACGATAAAAGTATCACTGTTTAAAAATACTTACTGAGGCTGAAGAGGCTGGACAGGCTGGAGAGGCTGGAGAGATGGTTAAGAGTGCTTGCTGCTCTTGCAGAGGACCTGAGTTTATCTCTCACAACCTACTGGGGGACCGATATCCTCTTCTGTTCTCCAAGGGCTCCTGTACTCAAATAGCCACACGCACACGCACACGCACACACACTTTTTAATCTTAAGAAAACCTTACCATTGTAAATACTGTTTGTTTGTTTTTTTAATGTTCAATACATTGACAGTATGGGACCTTGAGTATCTGAGAAGTCTTGTAGTACCCTCAAGTCACTCTTCCCGGAAAGTCATTGGCACTCTCCTTAAGTGATTTTGAATTTTTAATTACCTTAATGAGTTTTTTGTTTCTGCTTTTTAAAAATTATTCTCTCATATAATATTATGCCCCAAATGCAGTTCCCTTCTCCTCTTCACTCTCGGCCCCTGATCCACTCTTCCTCTGTCTCTCTTCAGAGACAACCAAGCATCCAAGTCAAGTTACAGTAGATTAGGCGTTTCCCCTTACTTTAAGTCTGGGCCAGGAAATCCAGTGGGAAGAAAAGATCCCAAAGGCAGGCAACAGAGTCAGACACAGCCCTGCTCCCACTGTTAGGAATCCCACAAGAAGACCAAGCTACTCAATCATAGCATGTATGCAGAGGGCCTAGGTCAGACCCATCCAGGCTCCCTGACTGTTAGTGCAGTCTCTGTGAGCCCCTATGACTCCTGATTAGTTGGTTTTGTGGGTTTCTTTGGTATTTGACAGGGTTTTATCTTGTAGTATTGGCTGGCCTAGAACTCCCAATGTAGACCAGGCAGGCCTCAGACTTGCAACGATCCTTCTGCTTCTGTCTCTGAATGTTAGGTTATAGGAATGTTCCACCACATCTGGCATCCTTAGACTTTAATGTTCAGTTTATCTGATAATAAAAAACAAAAAATTCTCTCTGAAAGGGAAGGTTGGGGGAATGCTGAATATATTACAATTTGATTTTTATTTCCAATGACTTCTTTCACGTTAAAGTTAATGTAGTTTTTCAAAGCTTTTAAAAATCTAATTGAGGCAAAGTCTGTATTAATGTACCCATAAAAGTCTTTTTTTGTTGTTGTTCTCTAAAACTGATATAAACTGAGCATGCCCAGGAGCACTTTTGTCTGTTATATTTATGGTGACAATCGGAGTGTGCCCAAAAGTGTTCTTTTCAGCCATTTTGACCTCGTGGACATTCATTACATAACCTTGAGCTGAGTGTGTCTAACAACATTCCAATATCCTTCCTCACTGAACTCTATGCACAGTGCCTTTAAACAGCGCACGCTCAGCAATCTTCTCCTTAACTAACACTAACCAGCAGTGTGCCTGCCTCTAACGCCCTTTCCCATACGAGTATGCTTAAGCTTTTCAAATAAAACCCTGCTCCCCTTTTGTCCAGAAGGGGTTGCTTTAGAAATACCCATGCTCTCCTTAAGTGCTCAACTAACATATCTTTCCCATCCCTATTTCTTAGCTGCTTTGCTTACTTTGGTTTCATATACATTCATGTGTTTGGTTTCAATATGAATACACAGTTGGCTGTGCTGTACTTTTCAAGATGGTGTGCTGTAGGGCTTTTGCTTAATTAGCACCACCAGATGTCACTATTCTGCTATCTCACTGGGACTAATGCTAGGATAGTCCGTGTAAAATCCTAATTTCTTACCAACTTGGAACACCCCTGATGGACATTGTAGGTGAAAGGTTAATGACATAAAGCCTCGGGTGAACTGAGAACCCCTGTACAGGAAATTTACTGATAATACCTGTGAGCTGTTAAGTTCTGGGACATTTCCGGTAAGAGGATTGATATACCTATTTGAGTTGTACCTAACGCTTTTGAAGTTGTTGCAGAATTGACTTGCAGGTGGAATCTTCTATCCCAACTCTTTCTGTCTACTGAATCCCCAGCACACACACACACACACACACACACACACACACACGGTGGGGGGAGAGGGAGAGAGAGATGCTATGGCTCTTCAATGAAAGCAAGTCTGCTTCTGGAGATGGCTGTGTGCTTTCTGTTATTCCCACGTCGCCTCCATCAATCCCAGTCTGACAGTAAGAGCCAAGTGGGATTTGCAGTATCTCTGTGGTCTCCAACATTTCTTTACCTCCCAGGTTGTACAGACTCAGTTCTGCTATAGCTGTGCATCTAAATCCAGGTGGCACACACAGATTTCCAGATTCCTCCATAACACAACAAAGAATTCGTCAGGAGACACATAGAGAGTGACAGAAAGAGATGGTTTATTAATGAAGAAAAAGACATTCATGGGAAGGGAAGTAGTCTGGAGGTCAAGGATAGATCAATACACAAAAGCCCTGAACTTTCTGATCCTTGATGATACTCAAGAAGCATCCTCTTTTCCCCACACTTGCAGGATCTAGGGGCTTTCATACACACGCCCTATTTTGTTATATGTAGGCAGCAGTGGGAGGGCCTTAGTGTTTTGCCAGATGGCTTCTTTCATGTTAATCTTCATGCCCCGGAATCTCTTTTTCAGCTCTTTCTCTTTAGTATCTTCCTCAACTTTCCCACTATACTTAACAAGACCTTCTTGCATTAATGGAAACACATATCGAAGTGAATCCTTAATGACATTCAGTTCAAAAAGAAGCTGCCACAGATAAGGTTGAAAACACAACCTCATCTGCCACTACTGGGTTGAAAACACAAACTCTCTGCTCCCACCTACCCTCATAATGTCACTGTATTCATTACTTTTCTTGTTTCTGTGAACAAGCATTGACAAGAGGCAGCATGATGGAGGAGAGAGTCACTCTGGCTCACCATTCAAGGGTACAGTCTGTTATGACAAGGAAGTAATAGTCTGGAGTTTGATGCAACTGGACATGTCCCATGCAGTCAGGAAGCAGAGTGCACCATGCTTACGCTCAGCCTGTGTTCTCTTCATTCAGCCTGGTGCCCTAGTCCCTGAAATGGCAGCACCCACATTTCTGATGAGTCTTGCTGCCTCAATTAACCAAACCTAGGTAAAGCCTCACAGATGTATCCAGAGGTTTCTTTTCCCATAGTGATTCTTTCACCAAGTTTACAGTCAAGAGTAATAATTTTATACACACATACACACAAACAAAAAATGACACAACCACAACCTACACAAAAGGTTTCTGAGACCTTAAGAGGTATGACATTTGTCTCTGTTGCAGGCATGGATCTGAGTCTGGAGAGCAGCAGCTGGAACTTCCAGGTACTTGTGCCACTTCATAGTGAGTCGTACAAGAACACATGGGTACTTACAGGAAAGAAGATTGTTTATTGAAGCATGGTACAAACTTGGAGCTGTGCCAGGCCTAGACTGGTCCAGCTCCAAGACCTTAACAGATGTGGTTTGGTGATCTCTAAGGAGTCATTACACCGTATCCACTTCTCCCACATCTTACAGCAGGGCCTTCCAAACAGACCCGCTTGAATGAACGAAGCCCACACAGAGAAAGCTGCTGGTCTGCCTGTGGCTGCCTTTCATATTCTGACCTCTGGTGTGACTCCTTCCAATTCACCCTATGCCCTATGCTCTTATCCATCTGTGCCGTCAAACAGGCAGTCAGTCTCACAGCAGTGAATGCCAATTGAGTAGCTGCTGGTCTGACCTGGCTCTGACACTGTCCGTCTGGAAATAGCATCAGGTCTCAGAACTTGAAGGCTGGGTCCCCAACCTCTGCTAGCTTACTCTAGATACCAAAAGAGGTTGCTTGATTTATGCTTCTGAACACCCAGCTATGTCAGAGTTCCTCAGTTCCCTTCTTGATTCTGAGTAATTTGTGCTCCCAACAGCATTCAAGGAAACACATGTACTGGGTTATTTTAAAGCTTATCACAAAGAGTATAGATGAAAAATATCTTTTTAAGGTATGATAGGGTTGCAGGGCTACAATACTTTCTCTAATTCCATGGTTCCTGTTTGGGGGGTTTTAAGTTACCTTCATTACATACCCATAATTGATTTAAAATTGCCCATTGCTGATCAACCAACCCTTCAGCTTTCTTCTCTCCCTTCTTTAGGGTGGGGCTGTGAGTTCCAACATTCTTATGCTGCCTTGGTGTTTCTAGGGACCAGATTCTAGCTACAGAAGGAGCTCCCAGTTATCAGTCAACTCATAATTATATAAAAAGCACCATCAATTCAGAGACTCCAAGTTGTGGTAGATCCACAGGAACAGTTTCAAGATTTTTCTCTGTAGTAGGTTACATCTGAAACCGCGTGTTTTGCCTCCCAGCCCCAAGCTCCTGCAATTACGACTCTGAGTCTTAAATATATTTACAAATGCCTTCGCCAAAGCTTTGCATGTTCTCGGCTAGCTCATAACTTAGTATCCTAGTTATTCTAATCTAAGTTCTATCACATGACTGGTTAGTTTCCTCTGCTCAACTTTCATGCATCTGTCTCTATTAGCATTCTGGGATAAATCCCCAGCACCTCACTATTTCCCAGAATCCCCTGCCCCTCTCTGTGAGATGCCTCAACCTTCTCATCCTGTCTCAGCTCATTGGCCAAAATTTTTTTTTTACTTGCAGGTGAATGCTTTTACACAGTGTACAAGACATTATCTCTAAATTTCTTCTTCTAGGAAAGACACCCATTCTTTAGAAAATTGTCAGGCAGGATAGAAAGGCAGAGAAATTTGCATGCACAGTACAGAGAAAGAATCCCTGGACTTTAGAATCCAGTTGAAATCTTTGCCAGCAGCACCAGGGCAGGAATTCTGGCACAATTAACAACTTGTTAAAAACCATGCTCAGCCATGAACTCACAGCTTTCTAGGAATCCCACCAGAAACTCCATTTACAGGGAAATGGCCTGTGCTAAACCCTTTGTTTGTCTAGAGCAAACCTCTTTGGTTCTAGTTTCTCTTTATCATATTGTACTTCACCCAAGGCATCTCAAGAGCCACCTTATCAATTGAGGGAATGGGGTGTGTGTGTGTGTGTGTGTGTGTGTGTGTTAGAGCATGCCCCAACAATCATTCTTACAAACCCAGTCTCACAGCCAGAAGACATCAGGCCACTGGGACTGAGCATTGAGAGGCTATTCTGTGCTGAGGATTTACAGCTCCTAATTTACAATCTGGGACTATTCTGTCCTGAGGTTTTGTAGCTCCTAATTCACAGTCCTTCCTTATCTGGCTCCTCCATGTTCCTTTGTTATGTAGGCTATACCAGACCAAGTCACATAGTGTAAAACTTCCCACTAGCCCTGGAAAATACAACTCCATATATTTCCTTTGTTCATGGGATTTTTCCAAAGGCTCCTCTGAGGATGACTACCCCATCCCATCCCTCTTGTATTAGTTGCTTTTCTGGTGCTGTGATAAAACAACAACAACAACAATAATAGACTGTTATATACATAATTCCAGAGAGGTAAGAGTACATCATGGCCAGGAGGCATGGCCACAAGTTGAAGACATGGTGGCAAGATCAGGACCCTGAGAGATCCCATCTTTAGCCACAAACATGAATCAGAGAGAGCCAACCTTAAGTAGGGGAAGGCTATATCATCTGAAACATCTAGTGATGTTCTTCCTCCAGCAAGGCTGAACTTCATTTTTTTAAATTATTATTTATTTATTTCATGTATGTGAGTACACTGTCGTTGTCTTCAGACACACCAGAAGAGGTCTTATTACAGATGGTTGTGAATCACCATGTGGTTGCTGGGAATTGAACTCAGGACCTCTGGAAGAGCAGTCAGCACTCTTAACCGCTAAGCCATCTCTCCAGCCCAAGGCTGCACTTTCTAGCTGTCCCTAGTCAGCACCACCAACTAGGAGTCAAGTGTTCAAATACCGAAGCCCAGGGGGAACATTTCTTACTCAGTCCACCATACTTCCTAATGGCCTCCTCATTCTCTCCCTAGCTCTCTTATTTTTACTTTTAGCAGCAAAGATCCTCACAGGTTTTAAAAGAAAGCCTCCCCTTAGCTTTATGCTTTTAATATGCTGTTGTTTTGTCTAATGTTCTCCCAACTTAAAACGCTCTAAAGCATAGTTATACGCCAGCTCCTCTCATGGAGCAACTCTACTCTCTTATTAAGAAAGGTTTTCTTAGCAACCTTTTGAGATGTAACCTGAGAGGCACCAAAAGGACACATGTGGTTAATGCTGAGACGCTTGTTTACTCTATCAGAGAAGCTCGTATCCACACATGGGTACACCTTACTTTACCCTAGTCTCCATGGGAAGCACAGACCCCCACTTAAGTAAATCATACTTTCTTCTGAGTACATCTCTTTCTTTTGACCCTCGTTCCTAAGCCTATATTAAGATACCTTGTAAAATCACAGACTCTGCTTCATTAAACTGGCTAGTCCTGAAATTTGCTTCAAAGCCAAAGCTATATCCCTAGTGTGACCTGAGTCAAGATCCCTAAAAGCCTAGGGGAACTTCTCAGCCCAGTGAGGGTGACATCTGGATCTGTGTCTCTGACCTCTCCCTGCTGTCAATAAGTTAGCACGGAAGACTAGTAAAGAGTAAACTTGTGTACTTCCTATCAGTGAACTCACCCAGCACTGGCACTTGATCTCTACTAAAATTGCCAGGTCTAAACAACAAAACTGCATTATTTCTGCAGAGTATTGTTAATTTTGGTGTTTTCTCTACAATATCTCTACACCTTTGAGATGGTCTTTAGAAGACTATAAGCAAGTGATAGAGCTATGGCCCTACTATTTACACATAGCCCTACTACTTACATATAGTCCTGTTACATATAGTCCTACTACTTACACACAGTCCTATATACCCATAGTTCTGATTTACACAGAAGCATAATGAAAATGATCCCTTTCCTAACTGTACCTATAAATAGAGAAATTTGCATAATACGAAGCCAAATGTCCCCTGAATCTTCTTCCTCTGCTGGACAGTAGTACTCAGCACCAGAGCTGTTACTTTCAATGCTTTCTAAAGCTGTCTGCTTTCCTGGAGTTTCCATTGCATAATCTCTTCTATTTCTAACTTCTGCAAGCTGGAAAGAGGGTCACTGTGGGCACATAGGATGGGGAGGGGCCTCAGCCTGGAGTCTGGTAGGAGCCTCTCACCAGCCAGAGACTCGAGAATCCCAGCACAATAAACATTTTCTCTAGGGGTTGCTGATGCAGAGAATATAGTCCTTTCATTTTTTTCTAAGTGGTTTTTATTTTTTAAATTTTTATTCTATACATTTTATTGTAGCTATTTTTATTCTAATGTAGCAGTAAACTCAATCTAATGACTAAATATATGTGACCTTGGGTAGGACCTCATTCCTTTCCCCAGTCTTTGTGTATAGCCTGGCTGTGATCTACACGTCATCCTATTGATTGCAATCCTGTCAGGTGCCCCTCAGGTATCATCCAATGATTTCAATTAGGTATCTTAGCAACTATTTTAAAATAGTAACCTCAAAACTATGCACATCTTATATGTAACTACTGTAATATGAAGCAAAGTGCTTGAAAAGATCTGTACCTTCCACTGAACCTTCTGCAAGGTTTAATGGTGCCAGGAGGTTGGAACTGTGCAAGTACAGAACCAAATTATCTTGAAGCATCTTTACCCACCTCGGGAGCCATTTATTGCCTTCCTGAACACAAACTAATATCTTTGTGACTGCTAAATTAATCCTTTGGAAAGTAGGAACAGACTCCTGGTTTCCAATGTCCAGTGGTCTGAGACTGCTGTCAGACAGCATCCAAGTCTCAGCTTTGCTGGAACCACCTACCTGACGTTTCTACACATGTATTTGAAAGTACATGTAACTTCTTTGTTATTTGTAACTTCTTTGTATTTTTTACTATAACATCTCCATGAAACTATTCCAGGATTGTTCTTTTGTATTCTTTTTGTATTCTTTGTATTTGTAACTTCTTTGTTCTGTTACTATAGCATCTCCATGAAACTATTCCAGGATTGGGACCTGGAATTGGAGGTAACCTAAACCTGTGTTCCTGGGCCCTGATCACTCATACACGGCTCCAGAATAGAGTGTCTCTAGCCCCTAGTGAAGTGAGGATTGTCCTTTTGTGTTATAGGAACTAAAAGTTGGTGCTTCGAGTCATCTTAGGTACAAATACAGGTAAATGCTGGACCTTTTCTAGTGCCAGCTAGTCTAAATATCCCAACACACACACACACACACACACACACACACACACACACACACACACACAGAGAGAGAGAGAGAGAGAGAGAGAGAGAGAGAGAGAGAGAGAGAGAGAGACAGACACACAGACACAGAGAGAGAGAGAGAGAGAGAGAGAGAGAGAGAGAGAGAGAGAGAGAGAGATACAGACACACAGACACAGAGAGAGAGAGAGAGAGAGAGAGAGACAGACAGACAGACAGACAGACAGACAGACAGACACATGCACTCACGGACACATGTGCACACATACACACACATTTAGAGTAGACAATTACTAACAACCACTCTTGTCTGCAAGGTGAAGCACTTAATAAGGCTTAAACCAAACAGGATGTAAAATGCAGAGATGTAAAGACTTGGATTTTTTTGTTGTTGCTGCTGAAAAGAGCGACACGTAAGGAACAAAGGGAAAGATCAGATCTAGATGACAGGGAAGATTGAATCTTGCTGTTTCCTCCAAAACGAGTTGGACAAACTTGCTTGCCTTGGGGATTAAAAGCTCTTCTTTGCAGTTACTCAGAGCTGCTGCCCAACTTTGTGAAATAAATTGCCAGGCACTTACCACTCTGAGCCTTATTATGAAGTGAGGATCTTAGCATGGACAGTAAAACCAATGAGCTGGGACTCTGGGGTTTTTTGTTTTGTTTTAGGAGGTTTTCCTTTGGTTTGGTTTTTTGTTTATTTGTTTTGTTTGTTTGTTTGTTTGTTTTTTGACAGGGTCTCGCTGTACATCCCTGGCTGACCTGGAACTCACCATGTAGAAGAGGCTAACCTTGAACTCACAAGCGATCCATCCACCTCCCTTTATGAGTGCTGGGATTAAATGTGTGGTCCACCATGCCCTGTTCTGTCTTTTTCTTTTCTTCTTTTTTTAAATATGTATTAGTGTTTTCTCTTCACTTAAGTTTGTGTACTATGTGCACGCTTGGTGACCATAAAGTCCAGAAAAAGTGTCAGATCCCTCGGAACTGGAGTAAGAGGCAGTTCTGAGTCTCCTGATGTGGGTGCTGGAAACCAAACTCAGTTCCTCTGCAAGAACAGTAAGCACTTTTAACCTTGAAGCCATCACTTTAGCCCCAATAATACAATTTCAGAAAGATACCTTAGAGAGGAAAACAAATACCGTGATATGCAGAAATATTTCAGGCAGTGCATGAAGAGCTGAGCCCAAAGCAGCGTAAATACTGCTCTCGATGTACAGTGAAAGTCAGAAAGCAGCACAGAAGAAGACGTGAAGAAAACATCTGGGTGGGTAAACACACAAGAATCATTGACAGATTTGCTCCGACAAATCTTTAAACTCCTTCCTGGCAGGGAGCTGAGAAGTTAGCAATGTGACCATCAGCAATATTGCAGGTTTAAGTTTAAAAACTTAGATGTCAATGATTCTCAGTTTTCTCCCTTTGACCTCTGATGGGAAATCTTTGCCTCAATAATCTACAGAAGCTCACTGAACGCAGAGAAGTTTGTGTCAATTAGTTGAATGTGTCATGAGTAAATAGAATATTTAAAAACAAAACAAACAAAATCCAGAAGAGAGCAGATTAAGTTCCCTATGTCTCCAAGAACTGCATTCTGCGAACTTCCCTGTCTTCATACCTTGTGATGAGCAGTTATGGCTACTCACCTTTAGATGACTTTGCTGCCAGCCTCCTTCAGTCCCAGGGAATTGCTTCCCTGTTTCAGAATAAAAAGCAAGTTAGGTGTACAAATATCTCAGTACCCGCTGCCATCAGAAGCTGGTCCCAATCCCCATACAAAGGCACCAGGGAGTGCCCTTCTTCTCCTGCAGGCCTTGCAAGTCCTCATATCAAGCAATATTTTTAGAGCAAACTAGTGCAAAGTGAAGACATCTGAAGACATGGAGGAGGCTGCGATTGTATAAAATACATGTATTTCCTCAGCCATCATCACCGTCATCCTAGTCAGTCTGTCACAGTGTGGTGGGAGTTGAAATGCTCATCCGTCTACCCACCCAACCACCCACCCATCCATCCATCCATCCATCCATCTATCTATCTATCTATCTATCTATCTATCTATCTATCTATCTATCTATGTATTTCTATCTCTGTTTTTTCTTTTGTTTTCAAGACAGGGTTTCTCTATGTAGCCCGGGCTGTCCTGGGACTCACTCTGTAGACCAGGCTGGACTTGAACTCTAGAGATCTACAAGCCTTTGCCTCTCAAGTGCTGGGATTAAAGGTGTGCACCATCAATGCACAGCTGAGAAGCTCTCTTTACGGGGAATCTAGCTCTACCACAGTTTTCACAACAAGTTCCTTACTCCACTTATAGGCTCTTTAAACTTTCGAGGGTAGTGGCTCTCAAACACCTTAATGCTGTCATCCTTTAATACAGTTTCTCATTTGTGGTGACCCCCAACCACAAAATTATTTTCATTGCTACTTCTTAACTAGCAACTGTAATTTTGCTATTGTTATGAATTGTGGTATCTGTGTTTTCTGATGGTCTTAGGTGAATGAGTCCTTCAAGATCACGACTCACAAGCTGAGAACTGCTGAGTAGCTTCACTCACTACTCAGGACATGGAAAAATCACAGACTCTTCATTCCTTCTGAGAAATAGTACCATTGCAACCTCCCAAGAAAAGTCATCTTAACTCATCTATTTCATGACTTTGTTTTTCTCCAGGCTTGATGTGCTCAAGGCCAGCATGACAATGCTCCACACCACAGTTCCTCCTGTCTGTGCTTCCCTAACTTTCTTCTCCCTCACCTTCATTGGGCTTATGCTTTCCCCCCAAATTGTCAACGATTTACCTCCTATTCTAGGCTGAGTTTTAGAAAGCCCAGAGTATTGTACCTACTATATTCCCTCTTGGATTCTCTTATTTAAGCCTAAATTTGGATTTCTGTCACTCACAAGAATCATAACTTATTAAAACCAAATATAGATGTCTCTTCCTCTGTCCATCTCATTTTACATTTTTTTTCTGAGGTAAATATTACAACTTTTAATAGGTGTGGTAGTTTGAATAGTTATGACTCCCTAGACTCTTGTAGGATATTTGATCACACTGTGGACCCCAAGATTGTGCTGTTTACTGGAAATAAAACCTATTTTTAGTTGTGGTGTGGCTCAGCCTTAGCACATTCTTAGCACATTCCCTCTGGCTGGAATACAGACATGCCCTTAGTATCTTTAATCTCAAACAATGAAGGTAAAGTTAATTTATAGAAGGAAGCAGCCATGTTTGAAAATGATGTCTAATTGAGCAGAAGACAAAGTAATGAATCAGAAAAAGATTTGACAGAGTAAGATATGCCCAACTATCATGAGAAGAGAGGGGAAAGAGGGATGACTTGAGAGAGAGCAGTGCAGAGGAAAGGGGAAGTTTTACTGGGACAGTTGTACAGAGACAGGTTGCAAAAAGAGAACAAGCCAGAAACAGACAAACACAATAAGCCAGAGAATGAGAAGGAGCCAGAAGATTAGAACATATTGCCCAAGTTAGTACAAGGCCAGGCAGAACAATTCAGGAGAAGCCAGGGGAAGCCAGACTGAATCAGTCAGCTTGGTGAAGAGTTTGAGCCAGAACAGCTGAGTTGTATCAGCCAGCCAGAGATCAGAAAAAAATAGGAAGGGGTGAGATTATTCAGCAGGAAGTTTCAGAGGCTGAAAATATTCTAGGCTTAGATAAGACGTTACAGAGGTTAGAAGGTTTCAGTACTAGGCCTGGATTAGAAATCATACAGTCTCCTCCTTCCTGCCTACAGGTTAAGATGTAGAACTTTCAGCTCCTTCTCTAGAATCATGTCTGCCTGCATGCTGCCATGATTCCCACCATGATGATAATGGACTGAACTTTTGAAACTATAAACCAGCCCCAATTAAATGTTTTCCTTTATAAGAGTGACCTTTGTCATGATGGACCTTCACCGCATTAAACTAAGACAATAGCAGTCTTCTTTTTGTTTATTTGATTTTTTGTTCTTTGAGACAGGATTTCCCTGTGTTGCCTTGGCTGTTCTGGAACACACTCTGTAGACCAGACTGGCCTCAAATTTGGAAACCCACCTTGCTCTGCCTCCCAATTTAATCCCAATGCTGGGATTAAAGGTATGACCCACCACCACCCAATACCTATCTTCTTGCCTTACACTAATACACTTAACTCTAGGAATAAGAATTACTTGTATTTTGTATGTTCTTTAAGAATCAGCCTCTAGGGATGGTGAGATGGCTCAGTGGTTAAGAGCACTGACTGTACTTCCAGAGGTCACGAGTTCAAATCCCAGCAACCACATGGTGGCTAACAACCATCTGCAATGATATCTGATGCCCTCTTGTGGGGTGTCTGAAGACAGCTACAGTGTACTTACATATAATAAATAAATAAAAATTTGAAAAAAAAAAGAATCAGCCTCTATCACTGGATTTAGCAAAACATAGGTAAGCAATAAATAAATGTTTGGATGACTAAATGAATGAATGAATGACTTATTTTTCAAGTGCCATAGTAATAAAAAAGAGTATTGTCTATAGTTACCAAGTGTTCTGAGCCCTAAGAAACATATATAATAAATAAAATTGTAAAATTTAAAAAAAAACCTTGATCTCTGAGTTTACAAATGAGACTTTAGTGCATCTAAATAATTAATTAGTTCAGTATCGTGCATTCAGCCCTGATGCTATTAAAACTGAGTTGCTAAGTCTAAAATATAAACTAATAGTCTTTAGTAATTACTCGTTCTGAGGTTTGGGATATGCTAATGCAGGTCTATTATCTGATTTTTCACTTACCCACTTACGATCAGAGTGTCTCCCTGTGTCTTATTTATTTATTTAGGTGCCAGAACCCAGAGCCACGGCTAAGCACCGTCCATTAGCTCCTTCTAGTTAGCTTTTGAGTAGTTTTGATGAATCACTTGCTCTGCAAATGATATGATGCTCATTATCTCCGTGAGGAGCAGGTGAAGTACTGTGGTGTTGTTAGAGGACTCTGAGGGACAGCCACAGACAAGGCAGCTCCAGCTGAGAGTAATTATCAAGCAATGAGAAAAGAGCCTGTGTTGTAGTTTTGAAAACATTTCCCAGGCTCTTTATTATTAGCAGAAGAACTTTCATTCTTCATCTTACCATTACCGCCTAGGCATGGTGACAGTGAGGATGAAAGGTGAGCATTTCTTAACCTGACCAGACAGTACATCATGCTCTTTCCTTTAAGAAGAAATTGGTTTTCTTCCAGTAATAAATTTTGTTTGTTATCTCTGGATTAATTCTCGCAAGTTGATATTGGTATTAAATAGAAAAATTTGGGACATTTTTGTAATAGATCTTATGTCAATGTCACTTTATAAGTTCACTGTATATATGAGTAGACTGATTCCCTTACCTGCCTGCCTGCCAGGTGCCCCATCCACCACTGCCTGGCAAAGCACCTCATGGAGTCAGACCAGAATTCTAGGTAGGTTGCCCATACCCATACCCCCACCTGCCTGCCTATCAGACACCTCATCTACTACCTCCTCTGGTACAGGCACCAGGTGAAGACCAATTAAAACTCCACTTGGGTCACTCAGACCTGATTTTTCCCTCCCCTTGCCTATCAGTTACCCCATCCTCTCCTCTCATAGTACCAGCACTGCATGGAGTCCAACCCAAAGCTGTCTGCTATCCAAGGACCTGTGGGTCAACTATAAAATTCTGAAGGTTCACAGAGAGAGTCCTCCTAGCTTAGAGGCTTAACTCCATGGCTCAAGAGTTGCACCCATGTCTAGCCGAGCTGAAACCACCTCTGACACTCCATTCACAAACCAACACAGAGTGGCCCCATGACTGAGTACCAAGTATAATTCTGCTGATCCTCAACTAAACAAGTGAAGTCAGAGCAAACAAGAATCCAAAACTTGACAAAGGTTAGAACAAAAATCCATACCAAGAAACATTACCAATAAGCTAATTCCAGACGCCCAGGTCTCACCACAAAATTAATTAACACAAATATTATTTTTTTAAAATTTACTTTACATGTAACTATATAACATCCCATTCTGTGAATGTATAGTAATCTAACCATTTCCTTAACATTAATAATTTCATTATAAAAACAATTAATACTTCAACAATGAGCATTCTTTTGCTAATAACTTTCCATAGTAAATTTTGAACAATTCAATTTGAGGTTAAATTTCAAACATACAGGTGATTTAAGACTTTTAAATTATGAATTTATAAATGCAGAGACTGAATGTGGGATCCAAAATTTACTCAATATTTTCTCAAAAGTGAGCATGCCTTACACAATAGTCAAAAGTGGCTAAAGTTATTCACAACAGTGTGCTCTTTATAGGAGCTACTCCGAGAAAATACAACTAGCTTGTCAAAGGGAAGATTCATGTATGCTTTGTGGCTTTCCCTACAAAAACACATTCTCTTCTGAGTCTACCGTTCTGTTTCACAGTTGTATCAAAAGCTCAGATGCATTAGGCAGTTGAGTTGGTTGGCTATCTGTGGTTACTGTGGCAGAAGTCATTGGCTCAGTTCCTATGTCTTTTGCTTGCTGTTAAGAATGAAAACCATATGTGCACAGCCAATTATTCTTTATTACATACATTTATGAATTTCCCCAAAATAAGAAAAATTTAAAATATAATAAAAGTCATGATTAAATTTAAAAAAAAAGAAAAAAGAAAGCAATGATAATACCTGAGAATCTTTTTAGGAAGCTCATCCTCAGAAATCTTATCCATCCAGTTACTCAGGCCTGTCCTAGATGATATACTCATATACATGTGTGTGTATATATGTATGTGTATGTATGTATATATGTGTATATATGTATATATGTGTATATATGTATATATGGAAGACATATATATATACACACACATATATATGGAAGATACATATACATGAAAGACAGTCTAAAAGGAAATGAATTGCTGCTTCTTTAAGTTCATCATGACCGCTTTCTTTTCCAGTAAGGAGGAAGTAAGTAGAATGGATGGAAACTTCTCACAGCTAGAACCAGCTTTCTCCCTTCTGAGACGCCTCACCAGCTTTATTCAGAAACAATGTTTTAAACAGGTCCTATTTCCAGACGTTTGCTTCCTGTGGGAGACAGAAAAGGAAATGATTTCAGCAGAATCCTCTGACATCTGTGAATATAGACTGGGCACTCTGTACATGTGACCCTGTCTTTGCTGAGTAATTCTTTCCTATGGTGGTCTCATTTTTATGAGCACAGAAGCACCTGTGCCTCCGTTACTTTTCTACTGCTGGGACAAAATGCCATGACCAAGGCAACTTACAAGAGAAAGCCTTATGGTTCCTGGGGGCTAGAGCCCATGACCATCATGGCAGGTAGCACGACAGCAGGCAGGCAGGCAGGCAGGCAGGCAGGCAGGCAGGCAGGCATGGTGCTGGAGCAGTAGATGAGAGCTCACATCTGGATCGACAAGCATGAGGCTACAGAGCTAACTGGGAATGGTATGACCTTTTTGAAACTTCACAGCCTCCTCCTGGTGGCACATCTCCAACAAGGCTACACCTTCTATTTCTTCCCAAAGAGTTCCACCAACTAAGGACCAAGTATTTGAATATATGAGCCTAGGGGCCCATTCTCATTCAAACCACCACAGCTTTCTACATGGATCCTGAACATAAGGAGCCTGATGAAGGATGAAGTGTGATTCCTTTGCAAATGCATGAGGTTAGGTGCAATACAAAAGCACTGCCAAGACTTAGTGTTTCAGGTCTTGAACACTGAAATTCAGATGACAGAACAATGAACAAAGAGAAGGGCTTTGCTAGAACTACATTGTAGTGAGGGGAGAAAAAGCAAATGCATCAAGTACATATGTCATATATTGTCAATACAGTGTTAAAGAGGAATAAAGACGATGGCAGTAGGATTGCAAGCCTCCACATTGAGCTACTCCAGGAAGTCAGAGTGCAGGTAGGACCTGGTAGACTACTATGATAGTGTTTGAACCTTTAATGTGAAAGGAAGCATTAGTGTAGGAGTTAGAAGGGTTAATGTAATTTTTTCTCTATACATAGGGACAGATTCACAAAACAGCCACATAATCAGACTCACACAACAGACAGACAAGAGGACCGAAGACAAAGAAAGAAAAACTCACTTGTTTGGATGTCAACATGTAATTATATAACCATTTTGTTAAATAATTTGTAAATATGGATCTAGTCTTTAAATGTTTAATGCCAGCTGGTAATAAAAATATAATAGTAAAAATTGTATTTGCAAATAGAAAATAATAATATAGTTTTTAATAAGCCAAGCCAAAAAATATACAACTTATTTAAAATTTAAATTTTAATGAAAAGTAGTATGAGACATGACAGTGTAAATCCTATTCTCAGGTCACAATATTACAAAATATGTATATATTTTCATGTACTCATATAGTTTTTAGTCATTATATATATAGATATAGTGTAATTCCCACAGATATTTTTAATGATCTTTTGTACTAAACAAGTTCTTTTAAGTTTACATGAGAAAATAACTGCCATCACTTTGAGTATATTAATAAATTTGAGTAACAATGTATCAATGTTCCATTAAGGAAAGAAATCAAAGTTCTTTTCTTTTGTGTCATTTAACAATAATGAGCCCATATTTGAACTCTCTAACTTATTCTTCCTGTGTCTACTGTCCTCTTTTCTGTCGGGTGTATGAGTCTGACTCTGTGGCTGTCCTGTGAATTTGTTTCTATGTCTGTCCCTGGCAATGAGCTTTGTTCTGCCTTTATTGAATTGTACAGAAAGCATCTTGTGGGGGAGGGATGGGATACTTTTAAGAACCCTTTAACAGAGTTTCACCAGGAATTAAGTCATAGACTCCAACTGACCCAGATAACAAACTGTACTACAAACATAACTCATTATCAAGGATTTTCCAAATGTTATGTACAACATTTTTGGTAGATACTCATTTTATAAGATTGCTTCCAACCTCTCATTTTGATGATACACATGCATTACTTTGAGTCAGAGTAATGGAAGAGTACATATTTTAAGATTACAACTGTGCATTAGTTTGACTAGCTGGGGACCAGGGGTTTTAAACACAATCATTAAGGAGGACATTTCATATTCAAGTTACAACATTCTACCTCGGGCCTCCGCAGGTTCATGGCCATATCACGATACAAAATGTATTCATTCTAATTTTTAAAGTTCCTATGGCAATAACATTCAAAGTGAAAGTCCAAGTCTCCTGTGAATGTAAGCCAATCTCTTCGTTATGAGCCCTTGTAAAATCTAAACACAAGTTACACTGAGCAACCAAGCCTGTTACAGAATATCATTGTAAGGAAGGATCAGACCAAACATTAAGTTCTGCAGTGTCATGTCCAACATCTGGGTTCCAAGGGGCTTGGATAACCCCTAGGTAATATACAACCTCTCTCTTGAGCCAGCTCCACACTGTGTCTACAGTTTTCCTTGACTGATATCTATCATATAGAGATTTTTTTAAAACTTAGGTTTCACTTTCACAGATTCATTCCATGGCATCCATGACCCTCTTGTAGAAGATATGACTCTGGCATATATTGCTTGGCCTCAGTGGCTTTCTGAAGCCTTGGTATGTGCCTCCATGACCCACCATCCACCTTGCATATTTTATCCCTACAAAACAAGTACCTGAAGACAAAGTTGCAAAGTTCTGCTCCCAATATGACATTTATCTGCTCCCTTAAGCCAAAGACATATTGGTCTCTATGTACATGGCAACTAAATCTGAGAAAACATTTTCTAAAGCAGTTATTTTGAGTAGGGAACCCCTTTTGGACCACTCTCTGTTTAGGCAAATATGTATGCCATGGGTGGGACCTCGCCCTTTGGTCTCACCAAAATTACTGTAGCCCTAATTCAGAGTATAGAGTTTCTCCTTATGGAGCTGATCATATAAGCTTATTAACTTAAAAACGTATTCACTGTACATTCACCAAACTCCACACTTTCCCCATCCTTGGGTTATACTTACTCTCTCTCACTCTGGCTCTGGATAAGAACAGAGTGTCCTTACCATGACAGAACCAGAATGCTGTACTGTCTTGAAATTCCTTCTGCCAAACAAACTAGTCCATTGCTTTGTAATTCAGTATTTCTCAGGTTCTCAGGTCAAGTACAGAACGCAGCCAGATTACCGCAAATGGCCTCAAGCCCAGTTCTCAAAAGAGTTCTTATTCCCTTCTTTTATTTTTAGGATTTGTTGTTACTTTATGTGGCAAACATTTTACCTACATGTATATGTATGTACCAGGTGTATGCTTGTGACCTCAGGGGCCACAAAAGGGCACTGGGTCTCGTGGAACTGGAGTTACAGACAGTTGTGAGCTGTGGCATGTGTCCTTTTAAGAGCAGCAAGTGCTCTTAACAGTAGAACCATCTTTCTAGCTCCTCTCGTTCGCGTCTCAACTCTCAGAACTGCCAGAACTCAACTGTATGAATTTTTTAAATCATACAGGTTATAGTGGTCCGAATGAAAACTGGCCCCATAGACTCACAGGAAGTGGAATTATTGGAGGTGTGGACTTGTTCGAGGAAGTGTGTCACTAGGGGGTGGGCTTTGAGGCTTCAGAAGCTCAAGGCAGGTCTAGTGGCTCACTCTATCTTTCTGTTGCCTGTAGATACAGATATAGAACTCTCAGCTACCTCTCCAGCACTATGTCTACCTCTGTGCTGCCATGCTTCCCACCATGATGATAATGGACTAAACCTCTGAACTGTATGTAAGCCAACCACAATTAAATGCTTTTTGCTTTTCTTTATAAGAGTTACCATGGTTAGGGTTGGGAAAATGGCTTAGCAGTTGAAAGCACTAGCTGTTCTTCTAGAGGACCTAGGTTCAATTCTCAGCACCCACACAGAACAGCTCACACTGTCTGTAGCTCCAGTTCCAGGAGATCCATCACTTTCACACAGACATGTGGAGGGAAAACACCAAGTGCACATAAAAGTAAAAATAAATAATAAATCACTAAAATAGAGAGTTGCCATGGTTACAATGTGTGTCTCTTCACAGCGATACAACCCTAAGACACTGGTCCTCAAAACTGCCACCAGAACAGCCCATTAAGTCTTATTCAGTGAGAAAGACAGACAGACAGACAGACAAGGGAATGCACAACTCAACAGAAGTACAGGCTTTATTCAGGAAAAGACTGGAGGTCTGGAGCCTTAGTGTAAAAACCAGAGAGGCTTCAGTTCAGTTCTAGGCTGGGATTCTACAGCAGAAATAGGAAAGAAAAGAGGAGATTGAAAGTTTTTTTTTTCAGCTTGTGGTTAGTAGTTGCTAAGGAAGTACAGTGAGTGATGAGATTATAGAATGTCTGTGTTCAGCTATTATTGAGGCTAGAGAAGGCATGGAGGGCAAAGATCTAAAAAAAAAAATAAGTTGTGTTAGCTAGGGAACAACCTTATTTTAGTTTGAGACCTGTCATTATTTTAATGAAGGAGCTTTACAAAATGCATTGACTATGGCTAACAAACATTCTAGTGCTTTTTATAGGCTAACAGTACACATTCTTCCATGTTCCTCCTGCAAACCAATTCCACAGGTCTACAAATACCATGGTCAGTGTTAATACAGTGATAACCCCACTCCCTGTACCAGTTTTCTGCATTAGTTACTTTTCTCATTGCTGTGATCAAATATGTCACATAAAGCAACTTAAAGGAAGAAAGGATTATTCTGGCTTACTGTTTAAAAAGCAATATCCTATCAGGGAAGTTATGTAGGAAGGAGGATGAGGCAGTTGGTCACATTGTATCCAGTCAGGAACCTGAGAACAGAAGATTAAGGTCTGTCCATAATGACCCACTTCTTCCATCAATGATCTACCACCTAAAGGCTCCATTACTTTCCAGAAGAGCTCTACCAGCTGGGGATTAATTGTTCAAACACGTGAGCCTATGGGAAACATTTTACAATCAAATCAACATAAATAACTAATTTTTTAGAAAAATACAACATGCTTATTGACTAGGGACTCAACACACAAAAAAAGTTTGCGTTCTTCCTTAATGAATTGCTATCAAAATTTAGCAAAAGTTGTTACTTTTTAACCGAAACATAAAATCATGAAAATTATACATATTATTTTGACATTTCAATGCACACATACATTTGTGTACTGTTTAAAACATGTCTTTTGCCTCAAATATTTATCATTTCTTTGTTGGTGAAAACCTTCTAGAGCCCTTCCTTACTCCATTTCTATGAAGTGTGTGGTCCTTGCCTTATTATACATTACACTCAATATTATGGCTAAAACCAAGCCCTAAAAATAACTGGGTTTACAAAAATAGTAGATCAAGCTTGTTGTAAAATTTGCATACAAAGGGAAAGGTTCCAGAATAGAGCCAGGTTGTTGGAGAGGGGCTATTTATTTTTATTTTATATATTGGAATGTATGTCTATGCAACACATGCATGCAGTGCCTGTGGAGGCCAGACAATGGTGCTTTCTCCTCGAAGGCTGGAGCTATAGAAAGTCGTGCGCTGCCATGTGGATGCTGGAAATCAAACCTAAGTCTTCCGGAAGAACAACTGAGCCATCTCTCCAGCCCCTAGAGTCAGGCTTTAAAGAGAATAAAATGGAAGGAATTGCTGTTCTTGGTGTTAAGTGTTGTGATGTAGTTCCAGAAAAGACAGTACTTGCAGAAATATGGATGAAACACAAATTAGTGGAACAGAACAGGGAACCCAGAAATGGAACAGCACAAAGATACCCACTTAACATTTTTCACTAATTTGTTTATTTGTTTGTTTGTTTATTGTGTGGGTATGTGCAGGTGCACTATGTCACTCGAATGAAGGTCAGAGAACAACCTGCAGGTGGTTTTTCTACCCTACTTTACAGCTCCTAGCAATTGATCTCAAAAAGTCAGGTTTTGAGGTAAGTGCCTTAATGGACTGATCTGTATATCCAGCCCTCAATTAGTATTCTGTAAGTAAGTGTCAATGGTCCAATCATTGGGTGTAGTCCTTTAAACAAATAGGTTGGGGTAATTGAACATCTACAGATAACAAAAACAGAACAAATCAAAACAAAATCTATCTGACAGGATAAATACTATAACTGAGATGGTTTTCCTAGAGCAAGGCTCACCCATTGCATGCTGGGCATGCCTACTCCTGTGATTTTCCTGCTGTGGGAAACTTGACTATATAATTTATGTAGTATAGAATTGATTTCTCACAAGGAAAAAGAGAAGGAGAGAGAAGAAAGGAAAGAAAGGAAGAAAGGAAGGAAGGAAGGAAGGAAGGAAGGAAGGAAGGGAGGGAGGGAGGGAAGGAGAGAGAGAGAAGAAAGAGAGAGAAAGAGAGAGAGAGAGAGGGAGGGAGAGAGAGAAAGTGAGCTATGCATCTTATACAAAGCTAATTACAATGGTGCATGGCCTTTTAAATATAAAATATAAAGTTATAAAATTTTTAGAGGTAATCAAAAGAGTAGAGTTTTCAGGATCTACAACCATACAAATAATTCTTAGATTTGGACATATAAACATAATCCACAAGGGATAAAATTGAAAATGTTGACTTTCTAATAATTTAAAAGATTTTACTTTCAAGTGTTCTGACTAAAAGGATGAAGTATAAGCTACAAACTGGGGAAGTGTTTATGTCATGGACCCAGTAAGACTGGGTAATATATTTTTCAAACTTTAAAAGTAAATACTGGAAAAATGAAAAATCTAATCTTAAATGGGCAAAAGAGATTACCTGGGGTTTTACAAATGGCAAATAAATGCATGGGGAAATGTGCAAGGTTATTCACTACAGGAGAAAAGGAAATTAAAACCCCAGGAAAATACTACCTACCTATCCAGTCAGAGAGTTAAATTTTAAACATAGTTATAGAAAAAGCACTAGTGGAAAAGAGGAGAATCATGACACTGTGCATAGATGGTGGTAACATAAACCAGGACATTCAGGAAAACACTGCGGCCATCTTTAAAAGGATGGAGCCAGCTGTGTAGTACAATAGACAGAAGCAGCTGGGTGAAGAGTTTAAGGTCAGCCTGAGCTTCACTGGGATATTTATCACAAAAAAAAAAAAGTCAAAGAAAAGTAAAACAAAAGCAAAAGGGGCTTACCCTACCACCTAACACCCAAACCCGAACTACTTTTATACAAATGTTTACAGCAGCTTTATTCGTAACAACTAAAACCTGAAAACTATATAGATTCTCTTCAATGGGTTAAACAACTGGTGCGTTTCATGTCGAAAACAGACAGACTATAGGTACATATGGACAAACAAGAAAAGTATACTAGCCAGTGGGAGGAGGAAGTTGGGGCTGGGAGGATGTCACATGCTTTAATCCCAGAATTTAGGAAGCAGAGGCAGGTAGATCCCTGGGCTCAAGACTAGCCTAGTTTACAGAGTGAGTTCTAGTACAGTTGGGGCTATATAAGGAAACAAAACCAAAAACAATAAAAGAAAGAAAAAAAGAAAATTACACTAAATAGGGAGAAATGTCTGCCACATGACTCTGTTTATACAGTATTTGTAAAAAGGTAGACATTCACAAATAGAAACCAATTTAGTAGCTGCCAGGGGCTAAGAAAAGGTGTGGACAGAGTAAACACTAGGGACCTTTAGTGTATCAATGTAATTAAATATCCTATTGTGGTAACTGCAAAATTACAAAACTGCACTTGATATGTTCATACAGATGAATATACAAATAACAAAAATAAATGCAAGTATAAACTGGTAGTTTTAACAAAGCATAGTGTTAACTAAGCATAGTGAGTTACTGTTAGATTTTCAGGGAGGGATGAAAAAAGGGAAGTTAGAAAAGATCTGAAAGGAATCTTCTTTACACATGAACAATGCAGTGCAGGACTGAAGGAAGAGGTTTCAGTCTCAACAGACAGGTGTACCCACTCTTAAAAGTTTCCAGTGTATGGGGGAGGTTCTACATCACAGAGCAGCAGGCTTGGTTAGTATGTGATCTGAGCTAAGTGCCTACAGTCATTGCCTGCATCTGATTCCCAGGTGGTGGGACTAGGAACATTCAGCTCTTTCCTAGAGCAGTGAATGACTATCAGTCATACCTAACATTGTCTGGAGGGAAAGGAGGCTGCACAGAGTGTTCCCAGATCCTTGGGGACCTCTGGATGGAACACGGAAGGCCATGGATCTAAGCTACGGCTACAGCAGTATTCTGGATTTGATGTGTACTTTGGTTATATAAAATACTATTCACATGCAGTGGGCTGGACAGAAAGTACGTGGAACTTTTTGTGTTTTTTAAAATAATTCCCCCAAATTTACATAATTATGGATTTTAAAAGTAAAACCAAATGTGCGGCAGTTAAAAGGCTGCTACACAGAGAGGCACTGTGTTGGGATAGTGAGAAATAAAATCCAGCAGCTACAATCAGACATGCAGATTTCAGGGAACATGAGACCTCCAATTCCTGCATTTTCGAAAACCCTCTATGGAAGTGGATACTCCCTTTCGTAATGCCTTTCCTAGTCATCTTCCTGGCATTATTATTTGCTCCCTGCCTCGTTAATCTCATTTCTACATTCCTTCAAAGACAAATACAAAAAGTTTCTAACCAAACTATTAATCAGTTCCTGTTACAGAATTACCAGCCGCTGTCCACAGGGGAGCCTAATGAGAACATTTACCAACTGGACCCCAATGGTGAAAGTCAGCTACACCTCGAAATTGATGGCACCCCTAGACAGCAGGAAGGCAAGAGCAAGAGAGGAGGGGGCAAACAGCCCCTTTTTTAGTGAGTTATACATACCTGGTTGTTGTCAGGTAACTGTGGGGTGGAGCTTAAACAAAATGCTAACACACTGTCTTGAAAAAAAAGGAGACTGGTAACAATAAGCCCACCTACAACATTAGATAGGAATTGTAGAGTGCCTTAATGTCAGCGATGGAAAACGTCATGGTTTCATAGAGACAATGGAATAAATTCATAGCCAAATTCACTCACCTTTCACATTAATCCTAATGGCAGTCAGTATGCAGATCTTTTAAATCTCTACTATAAAGACTAAAAGTCAAAATGCCCAGTAGTTAATTGTAGATACAAGTTGTTCAGTTAATATACATATTAAAAACGCAAACTATCATATAACATTATTTGTATGTGGACAACTCTAGAATATTTGCCTGAAGCCAAATGTTAGCTGTGACCAGATTAAACATATACTACAACTACCAGATCTTCAAATGGGAGTTACACAGTAACAACAAAGTGATTACTGCAGATAAACAAATGAGAGAGGAAACAGCTTAGCATTTCCCCAGGCCACAGAAACCACAGGCCCAAGGGGCAAAAGAAGAAGACAGGAAGAAAGGCTGCACAAAGCTATTAGAAAACTGCACAAAAATGGCAGGAGTAAGTCCCAAGAGTCCTGTAATCTCTACCCGAAGGAAACAAAATCGGGTAATGGACTAACCACAAGACCAACTCTATATTGTCTGAACACACTGACTTTGCCTGATAAGACACAGGGGAAAGCATAGAAAAATATGCACAAATGAGAACCAGAACTGAGTTTGGAGACTTATATCTGATCCACCAGACTTCACATTTTACACATACTTTACTAAAAGAGCAGGGAGAGGTAAGCTGTGACCAGACACCTGTAAAGGTGTCAATTCATTAAGAGCAGAGAATGTAACAATGATAAGGAAATGTAACAATGGTAAATATATATTCACTCAGTGTCAGAGAAGCCACGTACACACCAGAGATGTTAGCTGTAGAGGAGGAAGATATTGGTTATAATATAAACAGTGCATGTACTGGTCCATTCTGTTTGTTTGTTGTTTGTTTGTTTTTTGATGTTGTTACTGTTTTCCAAGCTAGACACAATCTTGGGTCATCTGAGAAGAGGAAACCTCAAATGGGAAAATGTCCATCAGATTGGCCTACAGGCAGGACTGTGGAGGTGTCTTCTTGATTAATGACTGATGTAGAAGAACCCAGTCTGTAGTGGGAAGTGCTGTTGCTGGGCAGGTGCTCCTGGAGTGTCCAAGAAAGCAAACTGAGCAAGCCATGGGGAGCAAGCTAGTAAGTAGCATTCTTCTGTGACCTCTGCTCGGGATCCTGTTTCCAGGTTCCTATCTTGAGCTCATGCTCTGACTTTTCTTCATGAATGCTCTAAGTTATAGTGTAAAATAAACCCTTTCCTCCCCAGTTGGTAGTGAGAGGTGTTTATCACAGCAACAGAAATCTAACTAAGGTAACAGGAGACTTCAACATCCTACTATCAGCAATTGAAACAGTATTCATACATTAAAACCAACAAAGAAATAACATATGCAAACTCTAATATAACACTATGTAACAGGCTTTTACAGAATATTCCACCAAAAACAGAAGAACACATGTTCTTCTCAAGAAACATGAAACATTCTCCAGATAGGACCAATGTAAGGCCACAAACCAGTGGACAAGTTTAAGGAGCTCTAAGTCATTGCAAGCATTTCTTTTGAGCACAATGGAATAAAACTTGAGGAGAATTATTAGAAGAATGAAGAGAACTCTCAAAATGTGCAGAAATCAAACAATATCTTCCTGAGTGGCCAATAGCATTTAAGACTTAGAGATAAGTTGAATAGAAACAAATACATCAAACCCTGTAGAAAAAAACGCCAAGAAAGTTCTAAACTGGACGTGGTACCATGTCTCTCACCTCAGTCTTTGGCAGGCTAAGGCAAAATGATGACAATTTTGAATCAAGCTTGAAGCACATATAGAGGCACTGTCTCAAAACAACAGTAAAGAAGTTCTAAGAAGGAAACTTGTGCCAGTATATCCCTGCATCAGAAAAGGAAGAGAAAGCTGAGGCAGGAGACTGTGAGTTTGAAGACAGCCTAGACTGCATAGTAAGATCTTGTCTGGGGGTGGGGACGAACGGGAAGAAGAGGAAGAAGGGAGTGGGAGGAAAGGGGAGAGGAGAGGAGAGAAAAAGGAGAAGAGGCAAAAGATCACAAACAAATAACCAAAAATTGGACTTTGAGGAAGTTGAATGTTAAGCGAAAAAAGTAGAAAATTTAAAATTCACAGAGAAAAGTGAACGATTAATAACAGAGCGCCAGTAAGCAATGGACTGAGCATTCTATGGTCAGGGAATTAAAAAATTGACACTTTGAAAAGATAAATTGCTCCTTTAGCTCGATACAGAGGAAAAGATCCAAACAAAATTATATATATATGAAGTCATTTCAACCAATGACATGATTTCATTTTTCAATAAGGATCTTGCTGTGTAGCACAAGGAAGGGGAAATTTTTCATGGGGTCTCGCCCCTAAACAAAGAACTACAGGCCACTGTTGACTTGGGAGAAAGAATTAGCTTCTCCCAGGGATGATCCCACGATCGGTCTCCCAATGCAGAGGAGTGATCCTTGGAACTGTATACACACAAACAATAAAAGAGCATCAACAGCTGCATGTGTACATATGTTTGTGTGTGCACACATGCACATACATGTATGTAACACCTATAATTGAAGAAAAAGAGGCTATCAACTTGAGGGGGCATAGGAGGGTTTTGAGAGAGGGTAGCTCAAAGGGGCTGGAGGAAGAAAAGGGTGAAAAGTAATGTAATTTTTTTCAATTAAAAACATTTTAAAATGGTGCTGGAAAAACTGGATATACACTTCTTCCAAAGAAAAAGTCTTATATTCCATTCAAATATTAACTCAAAATAGATTAAGGACTTAAATAAAAGTTCTAGAACTATTAAATTTCTAGAAAACATAAGAAAATGCTAATGACATTATGTTTTATATCAATTTCTCGTCTCTGACATTAAAATCTTAGGCAATAAAAGAAGAATAAATTTAACTACATACAATTTTGAAAAGTGCTGTGTATCTAATGTGTAATTCACCAAGTGAAAGAAGATTCAAAGGGCAGGAAAAATATTTGCCAAGTACATAATGGAAAAGCATTAATATTCAAAATAAACAGAGAGCTCAGTTGTGTTAGGACAAAAGAGAACTCAACTATAAAAATAATTTTATTAATCTTTAAGAATTCCGTACGCTGTTTTGACCATGCCCACTTCTTCTCTCAGATCCTCTCTCATCTCCCTACCCACCCTGTTTCATGGTTTCCTTCTCCTCCCCTCCTCTTCTTCCTTTGCCTCCTCTTCCTCCTCCCTCCTCTGCTTCTTCTTCCTACTCCTCTTCTTCTTCCTCCTACTCTTCATCCTCCTCCTCTCCTCTGTCTCCTTCTATTCCTCTGCCTCATCCTTCCTTTTTCCTACCCCTCCTGTTCCTCCTTCTGCTTCTTTTCCTTCTCTTCTCTCTCCTCCTCCTCTTCCTCCTCCTTTTTTTAGCCAGATGCTCTTGGATATGTGACCATCTCCCGGAGAATGGATAACCTAACCAGTAGTCATGCCTTTAAATAAAATTAACTCTTCCTCTCACAGAGGCTATCAATTGCCAATACCTCTTAGCTAGGGATGGAACTTTTTGCCCACCTGCCCATCCATGCTTATTTTTGTCTGATTGGCTTGCACAAGTCCAACATATTCTGTTACAACCACTATGAGTTCACAGGTGTAACTGTCCTGCTGTGTTCAGGAACCACTGCTTCACTGTAGCCATCCACCACCTCTGGCTTTTATATTCTTTCTGTCCCCTCCACCATAATGACCCCTAACCCTCAGGAGGAGAGATGATATGGATATAGATGTGGATATGGATATGGATATGGATGTATATATAGGTATAGATGTGACATAGCTAGATGATATAGAGATTGAGATTATATGGATAGAGACAACAAAGACAGAGATAGAGATATACATATATGTCAGGGCTAACCACTTCTCAGTCTCTCACTCCCTGTACACTGACCAGTTGTGAGTTTCTGTGTTGATCATCTACTGCTAAAAGAAACTTCTCATATGAAGGTTAAGAAGTGGACTGGCCTATGGGCATAATGATAAGTCATTAGAAACCAGTATAATATTATGTCTACTTAGCAAAATAATAGTAAGTTCTTCCCTAGGGTCTTTGAGATAGGGTCTTAGAAGCTTTCTAAAATATATACATACAAAAGTAGTTTAAATGGAGTTACCTTATAACTCCACTGTAGGAGTTTACGCAGCAATACATTATCCATATGAAAAGCCACGTGTCAGGAATAAGCTGTCTCTTTTGGAGCTGTTAGCCACTGGGGCCCCACAGACTCCCAAGCATTGTAGGTCATTGCCATTGTTCTTTATTATTCAATTGTTCTTGGTATTTGTTGTTCTCAGGATTCAATATAACTACTCATTAGGGGGAAAAAAGCAACTGAAGTGTCTAGCAACACATGAATGGATAAAACATGGCAGATACATGTATACATACACACAACAGAACATTATTCCACCTTAAGAAGAAGAATTGTAACACTTCTTCCAATACAGGTAAATTCCCAAGAGATAGTGAAATAAAGCAGCCACACACACAAATCAAACGCTGTGTGATTTTACTTGTGTGACCGGCTCTCTTAGTGGTGGTTTATGAGACTAGGAGGAGGAGGCACGGAACACTCTGGATGGATAATGGTAAGGGTCGCATCAGTGTGCTCAATGTTATAGAGCCACCCATTAAAACTGGTTAAAATTGTAATTTTGTATTATTAATTTTTATTATAATATAAATGGCCACTGAATTAAGTCACTGTGCAATAAAAGAAACAGAAGGGGGAGAGAGGCCACTTCATTACTATTGGGCAGGAGTAGAACCCCAGGCTCTAATGGCAAAGGATATGTCAAGTTATTGTAACCTTTTGCAATACATATCACTGTGCTTCCTGGAGCACACACACACTTGTGTGTGTGTGTGTGTGTGTGTGTTTGTGTGTATTTGTAAGTCACAGCTTGACATCAGATGTCTTACTCTTCTATTATTATTATTATTATTATTATTATTATTATTATTGGATCTCTCACTGAACCTGGAGCTCATTGGTTGATTAGACTAGCAGGCCAGCAGACTCTGGAGATCTGCTCCGTGCAACGCTGGGATTAAAGACTCACACTGACACATCCAGCATTTTAAGTGGGTGCTAGAGTTCTGTACTCATGTTTGTGCAACTAACACTACCCACATATTTCCTGAGTTCATTTCCTGGAATCTTAATGTCTGTGTCTGCCTCTAGTCCAGACAAACCTGGTAGAGAGAAGCTTTTGTTCTGTTTAAGCTGACTGTGTTTTATTTTTATTTTGTCAGACCAGAGTATTACATCGGGACTGTGTGTGGAATTGATTGTACCTTCAAGCTCCTGGATTACCTCTGAGGGGTGGGGCTCAAGGAAGAGTGAGAGAAGAGGGATGGGGCTCAAAGAGGAGGGAGGAGGGAGAGACAGAGGCAGTGAGAAACAGAGAGAGAAAGACAGACAAAATTGTTCTTTTTCTGTTCAGACCTTAGGGTTTTTTTTCCAGGCAGTAACTACTTGCTGACATTTCCATTTTCCCTCCCTGATAGCAGAAAGATACACAGATGTCAAACAAATGTCAGTTTAGAGCCTTGAGCATCTCTAGTCTCGAGAATGGTGCTTGGATACTCACTATTTCGAAATGACTTCAACTTTCTTGATAATGTCTACATGCCATCCATCTCTAGAGTTGAAAGCAGAATCTTTGTGCTTGTTCTTGTGTGTTTTCCTGGCCATCTTTAGTCCTAGAGATGGACAGGAGCTCCTACCTACACAAGGGTACAATGGAACAGTGAAAGTTTAGATTGTTAATACAAGTAGGATCCTTTGTGTTATAGACAAAGTCTCTACCTGTACTTAAGACAGTGGCCAGACCTAATATAGGACCAAAAGCTGCTCACTGTGGCTGTCACCTACTGTTCAGGCATGTCACATGTTCCAGGCTTGCCTTCAGAGCCTGTGCTAGACTAAGAGAAACCCCTCCATTCCATTTTTCAAATCTTTTCAGGACAGTGTCAGTGGATTAGGCTTGGTAAGGTATAGGATCCCAACATAAAAGACGCACTATTGGAAGATGAACACAGGAAGAAATCTGCCCCCTAGAATGTTGCCAGAAAAACTTCTTTTCTAATCATAGGTTCTGGTGTCCTCAGAGAGACCATTTTACATTCATTGTATCTGCTCTCTGAAGTTCTAACTATCATTCAACATAGAGAAAATTACCATTACTTCAATGATTGTAATTTTTAATTTTTAAAAGTATTTTTAATGATGGTTTTTAAACATTTTAACCTCTCTTTCAGTCCACCACCCACCACAAGTAGTGGAAAAGAAAGGATATGGGGGAAGTGGACCTGTTTAGAAATTGTTTTGAGTAAATCTCAGTTGTGTTGTTAGGAAGTCAGTAATTTAGTGATAGCAAACACGAATCAGCAGCAATGGCAGGAAAGGTCCTGTAACACAGGACGATTGACAAAATGATGTCAACTGATACAGACTCATGTAAAGTTTTGTAAAGACAGACAAGATATGTAGTGAGACCAGACTCGTGGAGGACAGGTGATCTTTAGAGGAATTATAAATAGGACTCAATGGTCTATGACGACGACTTATTTATAGAACTAGCTGTACAACACGTTTTGGTCTCACATCTTCGCTGATCCTCACTTCATTGAAAGAGGTGTAGCAAAAAACTTCTCCTGGCATTCCCGTTGGTCCTGATCCTGCTGACTTGTGCCTGTTCGGCTGAGGCCTGGCTGTCTTTTAGGTTGTGCCATTGCTGCTGATTCGTGTTTGCTATCTTGACTTTAAAACTGGACTGCTGGTATATTCGTAAAATATCTGTGAGTGGATCAACCTGCTGCTGCCAACCTATAAACTAAATTACTGAAGGAAGGAAGGCGTTTATTTCAGCTTACAGTTCTAGGTAAGTCCGTCATAAAGGGAAGTCAAGGCAGGATCTGGAGTCAGGAACTAAAGCAGAAGCCATGGTGGAATAGTGCTTAGTGGCTTGTTCCCCGTGGCTTACTAAACCTGTTTTCTTATACAGTCCAATACTCCCTGCCCAGGAGTGGTACGACTCCCTGTGACCTCCACCCCCTCATTAAACATTGATCAAGACAATGCACTATCGCCTTGCCTACAGACATCTCTTGTAGAAGCATTTTCTCAGTCAAGAGTCCCCCTTCACAGACAACTGTTGCTTGTGTCAATTGACACAAGCCAGCCAGCACAGCTAGTTATGCAACACCCACCAGCCTGCACCTATGCCTTTCCACATTATTTGGAGCGAAAGATGAATCTTTCCTATGTGAATCAAGGCCCTTCAGACCACTCTACTACGGTTCAGAGATAAACCCAGTAGCCATACTGTGTCCATACTGCTTCTTCATTCCTACTTGTAGCTGACTAAAACATCTCCTGAACAGGGAGTTTTGAGCAGGAAATGTACCTTCTAGGTACCTAGAGCATGCATACCACCCAACGATAACATGTTAAACCTATCATCATTTCTTACAAGTTCCCATTTTTCTACCACCTAGTCTGGACTGACCTCTGGACAGGAGTCAATCCAGCACTGGCAATAGTGCTGCTTAGTAGGGCACTAAGTTGAGTACTAAGAGGAAATTTAAATTTTGAAAACTACCGAGAACCTGATTTGAATTTCAGTGGGCCCCAAACTTAGTATTCTCTGCAAAGTCAAGTGCAATGGAGAGCATATCTACAAAACGAAGGCGTCCTACGCAGGAAGAATCATCACACCAGCGTGCAAGTATCTAAGCAAGTCTGTAAAGAGGAAGGACAGTTGCTTTTGCAGCAGGTTGGGGTATGGACTGATTGACAGACAACTTTGCCACTTCCCTTTTTTCTATTTCAGTTAAGATCCCTGCTGAAGCACAGTGTTCTATCCCAGATCCATGGTCCATCTGCCCTAAGGACTTGAGCTGCACCTGTCTCGAAGGGAGCTTCTTGACTTTAGTCTCATGCTGCTGTGTGCACTGCTTCTGGTCTTTGGTAGGTAGGATGCTGAAAAGGCCTGGGGTGGTGCCAGGGTAGGACTACCTCTGCTTGGGCAACCCTAGACACTCTTCCTGAGCATATGTCTCTCTGTTGGGGTGGTAGCACTGGGTTTCTTCTTCTGATCCAGTAATAGCAGGTATAATACAAATGAGAACTGAGCAAAGCAGGGTTCCCAGGAAAAGGAAAACTCTCTCTCTCTCTCTCTCTCTCTCTCTCTCTCTCTCTCTCTCTCTGTGTGTGTGTGTGTGTGTGTGTGTGTGTGTGTGTGTGTCCCCTTACTTAAGGCTGGTGATTTGTCTCTATTATTTCTGTTTGATCTCTAGGAAAACAGTAAATTTCCATTAAAAGGGCTTCAGAGGTGGTTTCTGATAGAGTGAACACATGCACAGCCCACACAAATCTTACACCCCAAGGCCCAGACTTCAGGCTTCACCATTTTTGGCTGAAGTCATATCTTCATACATTTAGACACTTCATAGACCTCAAGCCTGGCTGACCATAGTTGATATCATAGGCTGTGACTATAGATGTGACTCTCTTACACTGCCCCACAGACAGTAGTAGGTCTAGAATGCAGGAAGGAAGAGGACTAATCTCAGTGAAATATGCGCAGACCCTCTGTTTCTTCTGTGGATATTCCTAGCACCTAGCACAGGTTGTCCCTGTGTAGATAATTTCTCTTAAGCAAAATAGTCTAGACAGTTTCAAGGTGGAGCCCCCAAAATGGCTATCCAGTACCAAGTGGTGAGCCCTAAAACCATATATATACAAGTAACATATGGATTGAGCAGGTTGAATTATATATAGATGTGTGTGTAACACACATACACACACATATGTTATAAATTTGAAAAAGAGTTGGGGAGAGGGAATGGAAGGGAGAAAATGACGTAATTATATTTTAATTTTAAAAAACGTTTAAATTAAAAAGGTAGGAGGGGAGAAGTTCTTGAAGTTCTTGAAAATTTGCTTGTGAAAGACAAACTCCCGGGAATGGACAAGAACAGGTTTTAATGTGCTTGGAATCATAAAAAATGAATCCTGAATCCCATTCTTATGTTGTTTGTGAATGAAAGAAGGAAGGAAGAAGAGAAAGATGGAGGGGAAAGATAGAGGAAATGAAGGAGGGAAGATGAAAGGAAAGGGGGAGGGGGAAGAAGCAGAAAGGAAAAGAGAGGGAAGTGCTTGGGAGTCCTCAGAGGGTTAGAACCTTTTAAAAAGTCTAAAGACCTCGGTCCTGTGTAATCTCTCTCTGTTCCCTTGCAGCTCCTGTTGGAGTCCAGTCGGGTGAGCAAGTCTTCTCTTTGTTCCTTTAGATCTCTGGACCTCACTCTCTTGGGCATGGGATGTTCTGCCTAGTGAAGTATCTTAGCAAAAGGTAACAGAAGGGATCCTTACCAGAGTAGGGTGAAGAGAGAGGCAAGATTGGGACACCTCACTCCTCACACTTAGTCAGCAGGGGCAGGGTATACCACAACCTCTGTTTTGTTAGCTATTGCTGGATAGGAAGAAGACCACGTCTTGACTCTCTCTTGAGGCAATGAATTATTTCCCCATTGCTGCTGACCTGGCAGACAGGAAAGGGAATAACTACAAAGGGAAAACCTTCTGTGTAGTCACTGAGGGAAAGATTCTCATGCCCACTGCAAACGGCGATTGAGAATATATTTATAGCAGAGAGGCAGCAAGAGGCAGAGGAGTTGCTCTGCAGAAGGCAAGGATACCCTTAGGTCCCCTATTGGGACAGAAATAATCCAATGCCTAATGTGCTTTCCCTTTCTTATTGGAATTTTAATATAATGAAATTAAGAAAACCACTTAGTTTCATGGCAGCCTGGGAAATTATACTTTCTTCCTTGCTTAAGCCTTTGAGAACACATTCATCCTACAGTGTGGAGAGGAGATGATATTTGTGTGCCTAAGGTTTGTAATTTTAAACAAGAATGTTTTAAAATTACTTAGTAGGGGTGGTCTCTAGAGCAACCTCATGGGATCCAGTGAGCTCTCAGAAATTATTGCAAAAGTGTATACAGATGCATAGTTGTGGACACACTGAGGAAATACAGCTCTAAGTAAGATCTCAAAACTGAAGACCACTAACCCAAGGGTCTTACAGTTAAATCCTTAATTCCATCTCAGGGAAAACTGTTACAATGTTTCTCTGTCTCCTTGACTGTCCATCATTCTCAATTTGGCCTCATAAACTTCTCAAATAGTTCTTTAATCAAACTGACTTTATTTTTAACATAGTCACAGGAAAATATTAGCCAGCCTCACCACGTAAGGAAAAGAAAACTGGCCTCCCATCACTTCTTTATCAACCTTTGTGCCCTGGCGTCTATCTCTATATCCGTTATCTTTCGAAGCCAGTAAAAGCTGCACGGAAGGTACCTTTGCTTGGCTGCTCACTTTGTCCCATTGAAGGCATCTGAGTGAGCAGCTCAAACTCAATAAAGATACAGAGGTGTAGAGTGATACATGTGAACAATGAAACTACATACATAAACCGAACGTCCTGGAGGATGAGAAGGTGAACTGAGGATTTAATCCAGTGCTAGAGAGCTGGTCTGGGTACAATGTGCAGGGTCCCAGATTTGATTCCCAGCATCTTCAAAAAAATAAAGGAAGGAAGGAAGAATTGATAAATAGTCATTGGAGATAGTCATCTTTATGAGACGTGCTTTCGTGTGACTTATGCTTTAGGAAGTTCTCACTGTTCCTCATCTACACCTTATAGGTGTCGCTCTAGGGTCTGAGGGCCTTACCCTTTTCCTCCTGAGACAGGCCCTTGGGAGGCAGAAGGACGAGCTGGACAGGTGCTAACCATGGAGTTAGTACTATATCTTTCCCCCTGTGCTGCGTTCCTCATACTGGGAAGCATCTTGTTTCACTCTGAACAGGAGTGACGCTCTGTGATGAAGGGCCGTGTTCAGAGCAGGGTCTGGCCTTTTTATCAGAGCAACAGACATTTGACATGCTAACTCCCCAGTGCACTGAAACTCCAATCTGGCATTTGAAGCTGAATTTCTAGCTCTTTGCAGGCTGAAATCTTTCTGTGGGAAGGTGGAGGTTGTGGGGTGGACTGCCGGAGCATCATGCTGGCGAGCTCTTCTCTCTTCAGAGATGTCTACAGGATCCTTTCTTTTTTGTGTTTTCTCCTGCTATAGCAGATCCAAAACACCTGAGCTATTCCTTAGCTCCCGGATGGCACTGTCCCCTAGGGGAAGCACTGGCCCGAATAAGTAGAGGCCCCGCTCCTTCTTTGTGGGGACCCTACAGGGCCAAAGCAGGACAAGGATTTGCAGACACCTCTGAAAGAGGTTTTAGTAGACTCCAGAGACTGGAAATGTAGGTTCCAGAGCTTGTGCCTGTGACCACACTGGTTTTATCAAGGAAGAATAGCGTGTAAGTGAAGGACTTTGAGTTTATTGTGTTACTCAGCAAGGTTTCCAAAGCATGAGACAAGCAGAGGGGGTTGATTGTGGCTGCCATGTGGGATCTGAGGCCGTATCAATAGACATAAGGAGATGCAAGTGGAGTCTTCTAGAAGGGGGAAGAGGAGTCCTGAGGCTCAGGCCCAGGATCTAATATGTGCTCAGTAAGTACCCTACCACTAAGCTGTCTACGCCCAGCCCTGTTTACTGCGTACTGTGAGTCATAGTCTTGCTAAATCACCCACGCTGGACCTAAACTTAATCTGTAGCTTTGGATCTGTGACCTCCCTGCCTCAACCTCATGCATAGCTGTAATTCCATACCTGTACTATCTCAATTAGCTAGTGGATTCATTTTTAAATCTGTGGTTAGTACAGCTGTTGGAAATTGGGAAAATAGCATAAAATCTATTAACATGCATACAAGATGCATGCTTGAAAAAAAATATCATCCAGTGAAGTAGAGCTCACTCCACTGAGCCAGAAAGTTAGCAAAGCTAGTGGGGCCCCAGGTAGCGGTGGGTCATCAGCTTCTAGATACATGTAGAGGCTCTGCCTTCTCGGGAGTATCGGGGGTGGGGTCCATGTTGTCACTGTCTGTACCTTTGTTTCCTTTTCAGACTGGTTGAGCATCAGCATACCACACCGTGCTTATGAAGGAGACCGAGTAGTTATAAGCTGCACAGGGCAAAATAATGGTGACATAAAGAGACTGAAGTACTTCAAGAATGGATATCACATAGAAACTTACAGCAGTGCTTCAAGCTACATCATTGAGAATGCAAGATCCAGTGACAGCGGCTCCTATTCCTGTAAGGCAGATAGGAAATTGTTCCTATTTATAGATGTAACAGAAGAAACGGGATCTAAGTGGCTTAATGTACAAGGTAAGGGGTCATTCTTCAAGTGGCCATGTCTAGGAAAGAGAGTGCTGGGTAGGAGAGCCAGGAAACCCAGCACAGAGTTTTGGAATTTAAATGTGGTTGCTCTGGCCCGTACGTGTACTTTAAGTACTTCCTAGCCAGTCCTGTCAGAAGGTAACAGCATCACTAGCTGACATTGCTGTTAACCAGGGATGGATAAATGGTAGTAGGTAGTCTGTTCTGAAGTATGGGTATGTGTGTCTTACTCTTTAGGCACTTCTGGAGAACTGTAGAGTCTACTACTAACAGGCGGTCTCTTCTAATTCTGTCTTCCCTCCAGAGCTGTTTCCGGCACCTGGGCTGACAGCCAGCCCTCTGCAGCCCATAGAGGGGAGTTCAGTGACCCTGTCCTGCAACACCTGGCTCCCTTCAGACAGGGCAACGACCCAGTTACACTATTCCTTCTTCAAAGATGGCCACACTTTGCAGTCGGGCTGGACCTCATCAAAATTTACAATCTCAGCAATATCGAAGGAAAACTCGGGAAATTACTGGTGTGAAGTAATGACTGCCTCTCGCAGTGTCTCAAAGCAGAGTCACCGGTCCTACATAGATGTGGAGAGTGAGCATCTATGGGTTGGGCTGATGGGGCTGAGTCAGCCAGGGAGAGCAGGGCACCAGCCAGCCTGCAGGCTCCTCCTTATTCCTGAGAGTAGAAGACATCATGGTTCACCAGAACTCTTGACTGCTAGTTTCTGTAGGGGCATAATTTCCCAATGACTTTGCTCTACCTTTCAGAAAAGAGGCAATAGGAACTTTACTCAACTAAAAGGTCATTGAAGTCCAGCCTCTATCTATGAGGAGAGACCGCCTCACCCCCAGTTAGGAGGTCATACAATGAAGGCACAAATAATAATATCTGAAATGACAGTAACAATTTTTAACTTGTAAAAAGAATTACTATATTCCAGAGCTCAGCTAAAGTTGTTGTGATGCCCTGCACTCTCTCTGACTTTTACAAATATCTGCAGAAGAGAAGACAGGAGGATTTGCTGTGTGCAAGATGTTCCTCGGAGAAGCTGGACATTTTGTCCTCATGGTGGCCTGTGAAATCGTTTTATGAGTAGTGCCTGTAAAGTGGGTACTATTAGTCTCCCCATTTTACAGACTAGGAAACCCAAAGCAAAGAGCTGATAGAGACTTGCCTAAGGAAACCCAGCACAGAGTTTTGGAATTTAAATGTGGTTGCTCTGGCCCTTACGTGTACTTTAAGTACTTCCGAGCCAGTCCTGTCAGAAGATAACAGCATCACTAGCTGACATTGGTGAATGATGCTGGTCGGAGACTGCTTTGTGTGTGTGTCTCAGCCAATCTCCATGAGAACTCTCTGAGGTTACTATGATCATCCAAATGCTATTGAGAAAAACGAAGGATTAGAGACACTGAATTACTCAGATTCTGCAGCTATTAAATGGCAGAACTTAATTGTTACTCTGGTCAGAACCCCCCCCCTTTTTTTAAATGAGATTCCAGTATCTCTCTCTTATTGCCTAAAGTTCACAAGGTCAAGAGAGGGCAGAACTCTGAGGGATGTGGTCATGAGTGTGGGTAGGGAAAAGTTCAGAAGTATCAAATAGGATTGTTACTGAGCTTCGGATTGCAGAGTGGTCCTGTGCAATGCCCCTAAGTACGTGTCATTCCCATGAAAAACACTCAGGCAAGCAGGGTGAACTCTCAACTCCAAATACATACCTGCCATAATTCCCAGAAGGTGATGCTGGACCCTGCCTGTCTTGGATTTCCCTACCTGGTCTTTAACAATTATCTTCTGTTCACACAGGGATCCCTGTATCTCAAGTCTCCATGGAGATCCAGCCTTCAAGGGGTCGGGGAGTTGAAGGGGAGCCACTGGTCGTTGAAGGGGAGCCACTGGTCCTTGCTTGTTCTGTGGCTAAAGGCACGGGACTAATCACGTTCTCCTGGCACAGGCAGGACACTAAGGAAAGTGTGGGAAGGAAAAGTCAGCACTCCCAGAGAGTGGAGCTGGAAATCCCTGCTATCAGGGAAAGTCACGCTGGGGGATACTACTGCACAGCAGACAACAACTATGGCCTTGTCCAGAGCGCAGTAGTGAATATCACCGTGAAAGGTGAGTAGCAACTCCAATCCGAGTCAACGGCTCCCAGCTGGGAAAAAATGTTCAGGACAAGGTATAAAGACTGCAAGAAGAGGCTGGGAAGCTGTCTGAACACCTCAGGGTCTTTGGTTGGTGGGTGTCAAAGTGACAACAGTTGCACATGGAGATGGAACAGGAGGCAGATAGTGTGGGGTAACCAAAGGCATGCTCTCCAGAAATCTTCCTCAGTATGTAAGCGCTCTGCCAGAACCTCCCTGGATGGTTAGATCAAGCAGGGAGACCTTAGGAAAGAATGCACGGGGCTGGAGTGGGGAAGTTTGGGTGAAAACAAGGTAGGCTATGAGTCCCAGGATTCCCTCTGAGTGCTCTCTCTGTGCTCTCAGTTCCAGTGTCGGACCCTCTCCTCTCCATCAGTGTTCCTGGGGTCGGACCCTTCATCGGGGATGTGGTGGAGCTTCACTGTGAAGACAAGAGAGCGTCTCCTCCTGTTCTGTACTGGTTTTATCATGAAAATATCACTCTGGCAAACACCTCCGCACCTTTTGGAGGAAGAGCATCCTTTCATCTCTCTCTGACTGCAGGGCATTCTGGGAACTACTCCTGTAAAGCTGACAATGGCTGGGGGACCAAGCGCAGTGAGGTGATAACAATCGATGTCACAGGTAAGACAATTTAATGTCCCATTCCAGGGTGCAGCTTGCATTATGCCGAGCCATGCTTTCTTCCTCTCCTTGTACTCTCCCACCCTTCAGGAAAGCGGAGCTCCACTTGAGGACCGTCTTTACACCGAGGAGTGCTCTTCAGTCTTAACAGCAGCATCATTGTCCACTGTTTGGTCTTCCTGTCTGCTTTTCATTTAATCATGTATGTGTAAAACTAGGGATCTGACCAGAGTAGTGGGTGGGCTAGGTAAAGCATGGAGAGAGAAGGCAGATGTCCTCAGAGCTCCCAGAGGCTCACTCAGAGTGACTAGGGAGCTTCCAGTAGCCCTTGTAGTTAAGAAAAAAAAAAATCGAGCTACAAACAAAGCATATGTTGAGATTTAACTTTTTATTTAGACGGTATCTCTTAATTTCCATAGCAATGTAATTATTACACAAACAAAGAAATAAGATTTAAATTAAGCAGTTTGTCCAAGGTTACTTATTTGGCGTATCATGAACAGGTACAAAAAATGGAACTGAAAGTTAGGGCAGCCAGAGCCAAGAAGCTTTGTACTTTGCCACTGTGTGACTAGGTCTGGATGGTAGTGTGATCTTTTTTTTTTCTTTTCTTTAATCCATTATTGAAGAGAATTTTTTCATGAGTTATAATATGGACCAGTTACTGAGCTTCCCTTATAAGCTCATCTTAGTCATCCTGGGCAGTAACTTTACATGACTTGCTCATGTTATATTTCAGATGTTTGCATCTGTTTATTTAGTGCTAGCTATCAAAACCAGAGTTTCAAGTGTGCTAAGCATATGCTTTTCAACCCCCTGCATCCTATTAACACATGAGTGTTTGTTTTTCTTTGCCAGGGATAGCTTAGCTTCATAAGAATGGTCTCAGGGAGCATCCACAAATTTTGTGTTCAGAAATTTAAAACATTTAGATTATCTACTACTTGAAGTCTTTGCAACTAGCCCAAGAGTCTTGGAGACCAGCAGACAGTTACATATACTGTTAAATCTTTTTTGTTAATTGGCCTTTCCAATTATAAAAATTATTTTTATTTTTTTATTTATTTTTATTTTTATTTTTTAGGGTTTTTTTTTTCAGACAGAGTTTCTCTGTGTAGCCCTGGCTGTCCTGGAACTCACTCTGTAGACTAGGCTGGCCTCGAACTCAGAAATCCACCTGCCTCTGCCTCCCAAGTATTAAAGGCGTGTACCACCACTGCCCGGCTAAAAATTATTTTTAAACAATCTTTTATTATGTGGCTACTATTATCAGGCTTGGAGATGGCTGAGTGGGTAAGATCACTTACTGCACATGTATGCGGTTCCTGTGTTTGGATCCTCAGAGCCCACCTGAATATGGCTATTTGGGAAGTGGGCACAGAAGGACTGCAGGGTTTTACTGACTAGCAATTGAGAAATGCTGAGGTCCAGTTCTGTGCAAGAGCCTGTCTCCAGAGAATAAGGCAGAGAGAGTTGAAGGAGGCTACCCGGCATCCTCCTCTGCCTCCCTCAGCAAGCATACACTGTACGCACGTGTGTGCCTCATTCAGCTGCCCCACAACCATTTCTGTACTCCACCCCCGCCCCCATGAACAAATTAGGAAAATCTAGATTTTCAAACTTATCATAGATCCTTGAGCACTATATCTCATATTTAGTTTCCAGTGTGTGACTGTGCTCTCTCCCCATTTCTAAAGTACCTGGATGGCCCCTTTTCACCACCAGATTTATCTGAGGTCTTTCTGTTGTATTTTTGAAAATTCTGGATTTGTGTTGTTGTTGTTGTTGGGATTTTTTGTTTGTCTGTTTGTTTGTTTTTTACTTTTAAGTCCATATTAATTTACTATTTCATTTGTTTGTATTTTTTTGATTTTTGACTCAACTCCATAATTATTTTACTATTTCAAAATATTTTTCTAATTCATTTACATACCTGCTATATTTTTTCTTTCTTATAGTTCACATTGTTCTTTAATTTCTTTTTTTATTTTTTTATTTTTTGGTTTCTCGAGACAGGGTTTCTCTGTATAGCCCTGGCTGTCTTGGAACTCACTCTGTAGACCAGGCTGGCCTCGAACTCAGAAATCCGCCTGCCTCTGCCTCCCAAGTGCTGGGATTAAAGGTGTGCGCCACCAGCGCCGGGCTCTGTTCTTTAGTTTCTTGCATAATTCTTTCTCATCTTTTTGGTTTTTTAACAAATATATTTAAAACTGTTTTCCTTCAAGTACTACTTTTCTCTTTTATTTCAAAAGTTCTGATATATAATGCCTTCGCTTGCTTATTGTCTACAATTTGTGTAACAAGGGTTCTCAATTCTTTTATAAAAAGAACTTAGAATTTCTTATAAATTAACTTTGTATCAATCCTTTATTATTACTTTCTTAGGAATTCCTTTGCTCTTGTACTCAGCATTTATTAAAATGTGGCTGCAGAATTTCACTTCAGAGAAATCACAGAAACTTTGTAGATGGTTTTGCATGCTGTCAATTTTTCTGTGGAAAAAAATAATGTCATTTTTGTTTGTGATTGGAGCATATATGGAGTCTGGATTGTTCTTCTTTAAACTACTTTTTTATTCAGTCTTACACGTCAGTCTCCATAGTGTTACATGTGTTTGGTCTCATTAATATATCAAGTTTTGGAAAATATGTTTGCTTTGCTCTGCTTTTTTTTTTTTTTTTTTTTTTTTGAGACAGGCTCTCAGTATCTCAGTATTCAGTCCACTGGCCTGGAACTTACTATAGGATGGACTCAAACTCACAGAGTTCCTCCTGCCTCCATCTCCCCAGTGCTGGGTTGATGGAAGGTGGGTACCATGCCTGCCTTAGAAAAACATTGTTATTATCTGTGCTTTTTCTGGTCTGTCTGTATTACTACTACCTATGTTGATGTCTGCCTTTTTCAGGGATCTTGCCAAAATCTGAGTTGTTGTAAGACAGCATGCAAATGATAGAAATTTCGTCTGAGTTGACCTGCCTCCTCCCATAAGTGATGCTACCAGCAAGTCAGTAGTACATGTAGTTCCCTGTGGGGTGGGATCCACAAGCTCCCTCATTTCATTCCTCCAGCTTTTTTCTCAGACAAGCAAAGTTGGCCATCAACAATGTTAATCCTGTAGCTATATTTTATCTGACAGATCTCAGAGAAGGAACAGTGATCCTGAGTTGAAGGCCTCTCTAGACTATGTAAAAGATCCTGTATCAAAAGAATATAATGATGCATGGTCGTAATCCCAACATGTATGGGAAGCTGAGTCAGGAGGATCACTGTGAGTTAAAGGCAAAAGTGGTCTTCAAAGAAAACCAGAGGTGAGGGGGAGGAGAGAGAGAGAGAGAGAGAGAGAGAGAGAGAGAGAGAGAGAGAGAGAGAGCAAGAGAGAGGGAGAAGGAGAGAGGGAGAGAGAGGTGGGAGAATCCCTTTCTAATTTCTAATACCTCCAATTTTATTTTTTAAAGAAGCCTGGGCATGGTGGGTAACAAAGGCAAGATAATTACTTGAAGTTCAAGATTAGCCTGGGAAACACAGTGGCATCTCCATCTCAATAAACTAAGTAAAAACAAAATAACAAAGTAAGTAGAAATCAGAAATTAAACAGGCACTAAAAAAAAGACGCAGAACAAACAAAACAGGCCTTTCTCCATTCTGTGTCTCAGTCTCTAGCATTGAGAAGGATTTATTTATATCCTTCCGTGTTTTTAAGATTTCTTTTTGAGCTTATGAAAAACAAACCCTGCATCTCTGTGTTTCCCAGTGTAAGCAGAAACTTTTTGTGGGGCACACTTAACTGATGTGACCTGAGATGGTGGGAAAAATGAGAGTGCAGGAAGGCTAAGCCAGACTCTAAGATCCCTCCTTTGGGAACTTCTTATCTGCCTTAGGTTCCTTTCCTGTTGCCATAACAAAAGCCCAGCAAAAGCAACTTAAGAGAAAGGTGTTTCTTTTGGCTAACAGTCCAAGGGTCATGGTTGGGAAGTCAAGGCAGCAGGTGCTTGAAGCATCTGTCACATCACATCTACACTCGTCAGAGCTGTGGATGCTGTGCGCAGTCAACTTTCTCCTTTTAATGCAGCCAGGGATCCCAGCCTAGGGAATAGTAGCACCCACAGTGGACAAATCTTCCTAGTTTGATTAACGTAATCAATAGTTCCCCATGGGCATGGCCACCAGCCAAACTAACCTAGATAATTCCTGATAGGTTGTAGTACCTAAAGACTTTTAGGTGATTCCAGATACTGTCAATCAATCGTTAACATTAACTGTAACAGTAATCCTGCTCTAAAGACCTGTGTACATGGGAGCTGCTTAAGAGCATACCTTTTTTTTTTTTGTTTTTTTTCGAGACAGGGTTTCTCTGTAAACTCCTGCCTGTCCTGGAACTCACTCTGTAGACCAGGCTGGAGCATACATATTTTTTAATGCACTTCCACCTACTCTGTTTGCAGAGCCCCCACCCAAAGTGCGTTTGGTGAATGGTCCCCACCACTGTGAAGGACGAGTAGAGGTGGAACAGGAAGGTCGCTGGGGCACTGTATGTGATGACGGCTGGGACATGAAGGATGTGGCTGTGGTGTGCCGAGAGCTGGGCTGTGGAGCAGCCCAGCACACACCTATAGCCATGCTGTATCCACCAGTAGTTGTTGATGAAGCTCTGCCTGTGCTCATTCAGGTAGCCCTGTGCAATGGCACAGAAAAGACCCTGGCTGAATGTGACCAGGTTGAAGCCTTTGACTGTGGCCATGATGAGGATGCTGGAGCTGTGTGTGAAGGTGAGTGGTGACAGAGCTGACGTGGGGCTGAGCCCCTCCTTAGGCTGCCACCTTCTGCTTTCCTTCCTCAGTAGAATGCACTTGGGGCAACACTGTCAAATAACATTAGATTGGCCCAGAGTTATGGAAAACTGTCTTGTGTGCTAGAGTTATCAGTCTTTATTAGCCATCTTAACAGATAAAACATTAGTATTCTTATGGTTGTGTTGTTGGGGCATGATGTCAAGAAAATCATTATGAAGCCGTCAATGTATACAGTTTGGGTGGTTTTTAGTCAGGATGATGATGCTTGAACTATTGTGAAGTCTCTTTGGTTCTCCTGAGCTCTTTCATTTACAACTCCATCGATCAGAACGAAGCCCTAGATTCTAATGGCAGTTCTGGAAAGACATTAGTGGTCCCAAAGTCAGGCCCAGGAATCAGGCTATAAAAGACAGATTCCAGAGTCAAAGCAAAAGGAAGAACTCTGAGGACTGTTGCAAGTTTCCACATCTCCACAGAGCCTGTGACTAGAGGGGAAGCCAGGGACACTGTCCTTCCTAGCCTCGGCCCACTGAATGCGAGAGTGGCCTTTTGCAAAAAGAATTAGAACTACAGGGCCAATGCCCATTGCAAGACATTTGGAAGGTGGTAGGTAGCTTGTTCAAGGTAGTAGAACCAGGACTAGGCTCTGTAGAGCCTGTGGGATCTACAGAGCCTTTGTACCAGCCCCAGAAGTAACAAACTTCTCTGTGGCTGATTATCTTTGCCAGTGAAGAGAGGTGTCTAGACCTCACTGAGTTGATATAAAATTAGTCTGCACATATTCAGGACCTTTGGTGAAGGTCCATGTGTAGGAAGAAGCCCTCAGGGCTGACTTGGGATGGTTTGCTGGGATGTGGGCTTCTCTGGTTCAGGCTGTCTTCAGTCTTCATTCGACTTCATATGTCTCCTCAGAAAATCTGATGCATGTGTTTGCACAGCCCTTTGTTGGGCCTCTGAATCCTGATCTCTTCTCATTCCCTCTACATGCAGTCTTACCCAGCACCTTCTGAAGATCTAGAGACCAGAGACCATCAGACCTCCAACTTTCTGCACTTGGGCCTCACAGACCTCATAGCCTCTAGCTCCCAGTGGACTTCCAGACTTCAGTTGTGACTTATCCTTCAACAGGACTTGAAACAATTATGCTCTGAAATAGTGTTATAACAGCTCCAAAGAAAGTCTGAGTCTCTGTCCCCAGAGGCCAAGCTTGGAAAAACCGTTCCCTGCCTTTCTAGTTCCTTCTAGCTATCTCCTAGGGCAGACGTAGAGGTGGCGCAAGTGAAGATCATATATGTCTGGTAGAATGTGGTCTAATAAAGCACATACAGCAAAAGAAACTCTGAGTGCGTGTTTGTTTCTTCTTGAGCTGGGAAGAAACTAGCTTTTAAAAAAATCTTTTTAAACCATTTGCTTATATTATATGTAAAGCAAACTAGGAAAAAATGATATATAGAAAAGAATAAAAATCACCAAAAGTCACACAATCATAAAGTAACTGACATTCACCAAAGGGACTATAAATAATGAATCAGTACAGATGGGTGATTTAACAATTAAATTGATTGTTTTATAAACTGCACATTATTTTAGTATCTAAATTCAATACTTTATTTGTTTGTGTGCTATTTATTTATTTATTTATTTATTTGTGTTTTTGAGACAGGTTTTCTCTGTGTAAGGCCCTGGACATCCTGGAACTTGCTCTGTAGGTCAGGCTGGCCTTGAACTCAGAAAACTGTCTTCCTCTGCTTCCCAAGTGCTGGGCTTAAGACATGTTCCACCACACCAGGCTCAACAATTTAATTTTAAGGAATTTCTAAAGAGAAATATACGTGAACAGAACTCATACATATGTGTGTTTATGCTTTCTTGAAATTATTGTAAACATTTTTACACTGGTGTTTCTTATTCTAAAATTGTATTCCCTTTTGTTTTGTTGTTTCTGTCTGTTTGTTCTCAGATGGGCCATCACTGTAGTCTAGGATAAACCTCAAACTTGTGATATAGCCAAGCATAGCCTTGAACAGAATTTCAGTTCCTCCTGCCTCTGTTCTCTAAGTGCTTGAGTTACAGGTGCATGCTATTGTCCCTGGTTTTGTGTGGTACTCTGTAACTTTAATTTTTCAAAGCCTACTTTTAATGATGATTCTTAAACACTTCATCCTCCCTTCTAGCCCACCACCCAGCAGAGGTAGTGGGAAAATGTCAGCTCCTTGCTGGCAGGTCTAGGTGAGAGGAGAGAGATCCCGACCTGCTGGGTCTCTGGGGCTGAGCAGGATGGTGAATGTCGACAGCCCCAAAGAAATACACCCGGCTGGGAGTCTTGTCGCAGTAGGAACTCAACTTTACTGTATCCGCCTCTCAATTATATAAACTCAGAGCATAGGGAGGAGTTTTGGTGGGGTGAGATGATGTAGGAGGCAGGGAAGGATGACAGAGGGTATGGGGTGACTGATAGGGCCAATGGCAAAGCTCTACATCAGCAACAGTGGGGCAGAGGCAGGGCCAAATGGGTCTTGTTGAGTCACCCTGGTACAGAAGCAACTGAGATAGGTTGTGGTAGTAATTATTTCAAACTGGCCTCCGGTCAAGCCAACTATCTAAGCTGCAGCAGTTCTGCCTAGCTCAGCCGCCGGTTCTGCCTAGCCCAGCCAAAATGTTTCTCAGCCTGAAGCCATGTGCCTGCTGCAGCTAGAACCGGCCTGCCAGAAACACCAGCCCTGCCACCCACTAGATGCCAGCATGAGAGATGGCATCTGTCAATCTTCCACGCTGTCTCTGCAAGGCAGGGCATTGCCCAGACCATTCTACCATCCATGCAGGCCCAGTAAGAGAATAAGACTCTAATTCTCATAGATTAATCAAAGGCTTTATATGTTTGATAATGATTAATAACAAGATGCCCATACAAAGAGAGTTGTATCCCAATTAGCTAACCTAATTATAAGTTTATAAGTTGTTCCCTATGAGTGCTCTCCATTCCTGTGTGGTTCTCCATCCTCCTACATCTCTGCCCTCTCTAGCTCCTCCTCTTCCTTTTTTCTCTTCCTCTCCCAGCTTCTCCTCTTTCTCTCCTTACTCCTCCCACCTTAGCTCCTCCTACAATAGGTCTCAAAACTCAAGCCAGGTTTAGGCTCTCCCACAAGGCCACAGAAACTTGAGCCAGGTTCGAGTTTGTCCACAAGGCCCAAACCAGGGCCTAAATGGGGCCCAACAGGAAAGAAAGGATACAGGGGACGTAAACCTGTTTAGAAATTTTTCTTTGGAGCAAATTCTATCCGCTTTGTCAGGAAATCAGCAGTTCAGTTCACAGGATTCAGCAGTGGCAGCTCTATCCACTCGCAAATACGTCACAGTCCAGTTTGGTAGAGTCAGTATAGCAAACACGAATCAGCAGCAGTGGCACTACCTAAGAGAGACAGCCAGGCCTCATCCAATCAGCATCGAGTCAGTGGGAGGGACCAGGACCAACAGGAACTCCTCCAAAAGTTCTGGAGGAGGAGGTTTCTCTCACTAATTTAGGCAGGAAAGAGGCCTGCCTGGAGGCTGAGAAGTAATCAAGTTATCAGAGAACTGGAATTCCTACCAGTTACCACCCCATACCAGCAAAGCAAGTAGGTGACTAAGCTACAGGAGCAAGCTGCAACAGGGTATTGTGTACACACAACCCTTCAAGTATATCAAGAATAGAGGAGCTAGTTTACAAACATGGCAGAAGATATTTCATGTGGATAGTGCTAACCAAGAACTATACTAGACAGAGAATTCTGAAGAGCACAGTTCTAATTATAGTGAAAACAGTAAGTTCATTCATCTTTCCATCCTACTCCCACCTACCTGACCACTAAGCTCAGGAAAACATATAATGGCAATACCACAAATGTCTTAATCAGTATGACATACTATCAGATACATGGTTCTAGGGAAAAAAAACAACTACTCTTGTAGATTTTCTTCTTCTGTAACAGCATTTTTATAACAGTACTTTCAAAACTAATCTTTTTAGGTTAGCAAACACAATAACAGGTTTCCTTGTGGCACTTTCATATGGATGTGTCATTATGCTTTGTTATCAACCATTCCCCTCCCCTACTGGCTTTCCCTATGCTGTCTCCTGCTAGATGGTTCTTTTCCAACCCCCATGTAGTTTCTCCATCTGCTTTTTTTTTAACCACATCATTCCATAATGCTCTCTCCTTTCACCCTCCCTCAGATCTCCCTCCAACCTCACAGTCCCTTTGTATTTTCTTGGTATAAGCGTGCTGTCTTAGTCAGGATTTCACTGTTGTGAACGGATACCATGACCAAGGCAACTCTTATAAGGACAACATTTAATTGGGATGGCTTATAGGTCAGAGGTTCACTTCATTATCACCAAGACAAGAGCATGGCAGCATCCAGGCAGGCATGGCGCAGGAGGAGCTGAGAGTTCTACATCTTCATCTGAAGGCTGCTAGCAGAATGCTGGCTTCCTGGCAGCTAGGATGAGTGTCTTAAAGCTCACACCCACAGTGACACACTTATTCCAACCAGGTTATGCCTACTCCAACAAGGCCACAACTAATAGTGCCACTCCCTAGGACAAGTATATATGAGCCTTCGCACATGTCAATCTTATTTTCTTGAATGGGAGTTGAACTTGAATGTAAAGAAACAAACTTCCCTTGATAAACATTACTTCAGTATCTTTTCCACGAATTGTTAACCCTTCCAAGGCTCAGAAAAGATGTAATATCTTTATATTCCAATCTACAACTGTCTTCATCCCACTCAATTCTCAAGCTTTGGCCATATTTATATGGCAGACACACAAATAAAAATAAAATAAACCTTTAGAAGATATTTTCACCACTAGAACTTTCTGCACAGTCAATCCATACCGACTTTTTTGCCATCAAACTTGGGAGTCACAGCCCACATTGCACATCAGGTCTGACCACCTGTCCTCTGTAGTCCACAAAAAGATCCAACTTTTTTTTTAAAGCTTTATTCAACCTGGCTACAGTGAGAAGCGAGAAAAGGAGATCTTGTGAATCCTCCAAATCAGTCCTCAGGTCCTGAAGTGAGTTTAAAGTATAAATAGGAGCCAAACATAGCAGAGCTAAGCCGTCCTGGTCAAGGTGTGGACCCGCACACCACTGACCCAGCCTTGCCTGGGCTTCAGGCTCACCCTGTAAGGTGGTCAACAAGTTGTTAGAATGGTGTGAAATCTCTTTCACATGCTCTCCCTCTGGCTGTCCCTTGTTGCTTCTCTCAGCATGAGATTTCTGGGGAAGTTACCATCTGTGTGGGATTTGTTGTTTCTATAGTCTGATAGTCAGATTGAGACACACACACACACACACACACACACACACAGAGAGAGAGAGAGAGAGAGAGAGAGAGAGAGAGAGAGAGAGAGAGA
>NW_021620768.1:601819-613285 GCF_004785775.1 Grammomys surdaster | reverse complement strand
AGAGAGAGAGAGAGAGAGAGAGAGAGAGAGAGAGAGAGAGAGAGAGAGAGAGAGAGAGAGAGAGAGTCTCTTTAGAATACTTCATTTCTGCTAGGTCAATTATACTTCAACTAAACCTATCTTAAACAAAAACCTCTTCTCCCAATAACCAGTTCTCTTTATCCATATTTTGTCTCTGCTGTGTTCTGTCATTTCTCTTGTCATCAATCAATAAAGACAGCATTTAATCATTTCTTCCTTATTCTGAGCTCTTGTGTAAAATCATGCTTCCCCCAAATTTTTTGTATCTTTGCCACTTCAGAACAGTGTTTCTGACAGTAGGGACACTAACGTTCTGTGTTAAAGGATCAGAGCTTATCTAAGGTTCGTAGGATCTGAGCCCTGTGGAGGCTGCAGGTCTGGGCTGCTGAGTCCCTAGGCTTACAGAGCACAGTCTCCAGCTACTTGAGCAGAAGCTTCCATGCTGACTCAAAACTAGACATAACAAGTATTTTCACTCCACATGTGGTGTACGTATGTGTCATCCACACCTCTCAGTATTCTTGAGATCTCAGACTGAGAACTGGCACTCTCACAGAGTGGGGTTCAGTGAGAGAGGCCTCTCCTCCTGCTCCCTTTTTAAAACACTAAGTCCTAAAAATAAGCAGCAAAGTATTGAACAGACTTTGTATTGCAAAAACATCTGTCTTCTCCATTATAAAGACTGCCCTTTTGTCTCAGGCTGGCTGTAATCACCTGTGGCTGCTGTACTTAGATGCTTGGGCTACCCTGAATAGACCAGGGTCATGAGGAGAACGGCATTTCTTGCCAGATTCTTATTTTCTACAATTCTGCAAACAAACTACAGCTGATTACACATCCAAAAGCCAAGGAATAGTTCCAGTGCCAACGAAACTGCTGAATTGACTTTGCTTCAAACACATTGTTGGGGGGGGGGGGAGGAAATCATGTGGGACAAATGGGAAGGATCAGGGAGGAGAAAAGGGAAAAGAAAGAATAATTAGAATATATTGTATGAAAAATTATTCTCAATTAAAAAACACACTCAGAGTCATTATTAAAACCCTATTGTGTAATATGCATGAACTATGGCATACTGAGATAGAAATGAGCTTGACACAGTCCTCTATTAGAAAATCTCTAGAACTTGCTTTTTTACAGAGTTGATTATTGCCTACTCTAAACTTCGCAGTTTCATCTGCATGATCACACTGAATGCTCAGAACCCCAAAGGGAGATAATGTTCCACCATTCTACAAGAAGAGGAATGTGTAACCCTCTCAAGCTTTTCATTGCTAGGTGGCGGGGCTGGAGTTCACAGCCAGAGCTTTCTTCTATATTGATAACCTGCTGCTGTCTCTGCTCTTTCCCAAGAGTGAATTAAATTGAGTAGAATAGGTAAAAGTTTGACAGATAGCAAAGAGGAACAAGACATCACTGCTTTGGATTTCAGGAGACATGTGAAAGACACTGTTTAGATACAGCTGTGTGCTGGTGCAGAGGCACTGGAAAGGAGGAGTGAGCCTGCTTCTGTAAAGAGTTATTTTGTCCATGATAAGATGCACTGAATGTCAGTGGGAGGATTAAAAAATATAGTCCATTGTTTTTCTGGAGACAGAACATCTGAAGAACAATGGTCCATGAAGAAGTCAGGGTAGGAAGACACATCTCCCAAACTCTGTGCTTTAGCAAGAGCTGCACAATTCATACACTTTGACCAAACCCTTTCATGTACTGATCAAGGTTTCACCAGCAAAGCACATGAAGAGTTGATTGACAGCAGCCATTACCTTTGTATCAGTATCAATATCAGTATCAGTATCAGTATCAGTATCAGTGACTTCTGGACATGTCACCATGGTTTACTCTGCGTAGTTAGGAAGAGCTTTATATAGCTGTTTCTCATACAGTGTGTTCTGAATAAACTAACTGAACTGTCAGGCATGAGGAATCTTGGGAAGAACTAACCTTCCAACAAGTTCCAACACATCTTTCATGATGAAGGAGAAATACGTGCTGCCTTTTCTTCAACATTCATACCCAATATGGTGTCTCCCTGAGCTTTCTGTGTTTTCTGATGTTGATCTGAGCAGGATGGTTTTCAAGCCATGCAAGGGTCTTGTCAACCAGAAATTCTGAAAATAGCATTCAGGACTGCCATCACTGACTCAAAGTGTTTTTCAAATGACTGATAGTTCATGTGTTATTTAGAAATGAATTGTCAGTGCCACCCTTTGGCAGCCCAGGACTCATCTACCATGACACTCTCCTCAGCCATCGGCAGTAACTACCGGAAGTTCTTTGGCTACAGGACTTGACAATTCACATCTGATTAATTAAAAGTGAATTCAAACAATATAATCTGTTAAAATAACAACTGCATCTTCACAGACATATGAAGTAACAAAGGGATTCAGACTTCTGGCAGGAAACTTGAATAGTAAACTTGGAAGGATTTTAAGAGTTTACCTTGACCCAAGGTTCCTTCTTCAAGGATAAAAGACAAAGATGTCTCCTAAAGGCACCGTGAGAAACCACAAGTTTGCTGATGGAGTTGGAAGTCTGTGGAACTCCCTGTGACGTGCTTCGGAATCACCAGGCAGGTCTCAGGGTGCTATCATCACCATAGCTACTAGCCTACAATGCCACCATCAACAACATCAAAGGGAGGCTGGTCTTCTTCCTCTGCAGATGCAGAAACCAAAAACTAGAGAGATGAAGTGACCATCCCAGGCTCACATTATCGAATGAGAATAGAGCCAGAATTATTCCACAAAGTCCACACTTCTCTTTTCATTATTGAGAACAGTGAAATACACACACACACACACACACACACACACACACACACACCTCTTACCATATACCTTGCAAGTTCTTTGTACAGGCGCTGTCCAATCTGTCTTTCCTACATATTCTCCAAGATCTGGAAGAGACCCTGGAATATATACATACACATGCATAATACTTGACAAACATTTGTTGACAGGCCTCCTGGAGTAGAAGCTTCATGAGAACAAGAATGATAGCCATCTTTTAATGAAAACTTCCAGGTTCCAGATAGTACTCAGAATGCCTTAACTGCATCAAATTATTTATTTAGCTTTTAGAATAATCCCAAGTCAGTGCCAAGTTTTTGTCTTCTTTCAGATAGAAACAAGGCACCCTGAAGAGAGTAAGTAAATTATGTAGGAACACACAGGAATTGGCAGATCTACAACTCTAATTCAAGGTACTTCCCACCACATCTCTTTTTCAAATGGAGAAAAGAATTTCATACAATATATTTTGAGTATGTTTTCCTCTTTCACAATTCCTCCCAGATCTTATACCCACCTACTCCCAAAATTTATGATCTCTCTCCTCTCTTCCTCTCCTCTCTCCCTTTCCCTCTCTCTTTCTCTCTCTCTCAAACAATAAAAACAAGAAACACACACATGCGCACACACAATAGAAATCAAACTAAACAATCAAAAGACTGAAAGGACAAAAAAAAAAACCCATCCAAACAGGGTTGGAGAGATGGCTCAGTGGCTAAGAGCACTGGCACCTCTTCCAGAGGTCCTGAGTTCAATTCCCAGCAACCACATGGTGGCTCACAACCATCTATAATGTAATCTGGTGTCCTTTTCTGGCATGCAGGCATACATGCAGATAGATCACTCATACACATAAAATAAAGAAATATTTTTTAATCCAAACAAATCAAATGAGACATAAAAAATGTACAACACACCATTGAGTTCATTTTGTGTCAGCCAGCTACTCCTGGGCAAGCCTACTCTGATGTGTGGTCAGTTACCCAGTGAGACTCCATTGCAGTCTAATTTTTCTTTTTTTAGCAGAGATCAACTGCAGATAGTTTCTTAGTTAAGGCTAAGAGCCCTTTTCTACTTCTTCCTCCCAGTCTAGTTGTTTCTGGAAGACACTACTTCCTTCCAGTCAACCATCACCTCTGGCTCTTACAAACGTACTACTTCCTTTTCTGCATAGATCACTGAGTCCTGAGGAAAGGGTTTTATGAAGACTTCACACTGAGGACAGGGTGCTCCTAAGTTTCTCACTGCACACATTGTCCATTTGGGACTCTCTACGTTAGTGCTCATCTACTGCAAAAAGCAGCTTCTCTGTATAGTATAGCAGAATGTCATTAGAAGTCAGTCTGTGGCTATGTTCCTTTCACAGAATAATAGTATTAGGATTTCTCCCTAGTCCTGTGACCTATCTAGTCTCAGATCTTGGCCATTTTAGCAGTGTTGGGTATTTCTTCAATGTCTTAAATGTCATGGTTAGAGTCATCCTAAGATATATGTGTTTAGGCTACTGTATACCATACCTTATTCATCACCACAGATCACTGCCTCTTCATCTGCCTCTCCTGTACTTCTAACCTGGAAGAACCCTGACATGTGTGCAGTTCTCATTATGTATTTGTAGATTCCATGGTGTGTAGCCACACAAGATCCCAAGTCTATCACTTTGCTCTAACATCGGGGATTTCTGTTGGCTGTGTTGCACAGGCAGCTGTGCCCCAACTCTGAATAAAATACCCATGTGTCTCTTTTAGCTGAGAGGAAAGGTCAGCCAATCTGGCTTGCTTTTAAAAGGTTGGTAGGAACAGTCTGTTAGGAAAGAGTGCCCTCTTCTGACACAGATGAGGTTCTGCAAGTTTAGTTTCTTTCAAGCCTGCTTAGTTTCTTAGAAACCATAGGAACTACAGTGTGGGCTACAAAGAGGCTGGACAGCTCCGGGACCAGCCCATAGGTCACCGGTTCTGGGGGTCATACCCCTTTTGGGGAGTCAATGAACACTTTCACAGGGGTCACATGCCATACCAGATATTTACATTATGATTCATAACAGTAGCAAACTTACAGTTATGAAGTAGCAACAAAAACAATTTTATGGTTGAGGTCACCACATGAGGAATTGTATTATAGAGTCACAGCACCAGGAAGAGAAGGTTGAGCGCCATTATGGCATAATAAGGTTGTCTGAGTTACTTCTCTATTTTTGTTGCATCTAGCCTAAGTCTGAGGCCAAATCAGAAGTTGGGTTGTGGTTATGAGTATAACATCTTTACCTTTGATCATTCCTCTGCTCAGGTGTCCTCTCAGTTATCCTCTGCTTTATCCTCCCTGGAATCCTTTGGCCCAGAACCCATGTGGAGAGGCCCACATAAATCATTTCCTATCATCCTGAAGGACCGTTGTTTCCTGACAGGTGACTTCTCTGACCCTCTTTCCATCACCCTGCTTTCACACACAGCTCCTCTCCTTGTTTATTGTCGTCATAAACGCCATGGTTTGAGTTCTGTCTGTCACAGGGATCTACTCCACCTGAATTGCTTCCCAGGATTCCCCCATGTTGCTCTCCCAGACCAGAGGTGCTCCTGCTACCAAGTGGGAAGCAGTAACAGGGAAAAGATTGATCAAGACAGGCAACCACCTCTCCAACAGCCATGGTCCAGACGTAGCCTGCCTGCTCCCTTACGCATGAGCAGGTGAAGGTAGACTAGACTGCAAACTCCTAAAAAGAATACATACTGTGGTCTCTGACACCTAATCCTGACCATCTACAATGGCTCCACAGTGCAGGATTATGTGTAGAGCGAGAGCAAGAGAGTGAGAGAGCAAGAGAGCGAGAGCATCTTGAACTAGCAACCCCACTCTATGCTTGTTCCTGAGTGGCTCAAAGAAGTCTAAGCCATCTTCCCTATAAAAGCAAATGATAACCTTATAACAGATTAAACCTTCTGAATTTCAGACTTTATATTGAGAATCAATAAGTATCTGGCAAACTGCTTCTAACCTGGTGTCCTGTAGTTTTATAACAAATACCTATAAAATCCCAGGGAAAGATAAATCTAATAACAATACTAAACACTAAAATTGAAGACTCAGAAACCTACTGCCAGAAGATGTGATTTGAATCTGAGGTGTCCTGCATGGCTCTTTGGCTCCTGATGCTGTCTGGAGAGACTGTGGAACCTTTAGGTGTGAGGTGTCTGGTGGAAGTCCTTCATGAGGCATGGACCTTAGAACATGATAGCCTAGTCTCAGGTTCTTATCCCCACTCTGTGCTTCACATTGGTATAAGAACGTGGTAGTCACTATGCTGTGCTCTCACCAACACACTGAGCAGCTCAGCTGAGTCCTCCTAAATATGGTGACCTGTAACCTTCTGAGACCATGAGCCTAGATAAACCCTTCCTCCATTGTTTCTGGCGGGTGTTTTGGTCGCCACAATGCAAAGGTAACTAACATAGAGGGTAAGATGAATCTCCATAAACCTTAAGGCCCTTAGAATTGAACTTAAGAAGAAGAAAAGAACATGAGGACAAGTTGGCTGTCAGAAAAATCAAAGCAGATGCAGACGAACGTGAAAGTAAACAGAAAAAGTCACTTTCTTATACCAGAAAATCCTCCCAACTCTCCAGTCTAGTGTAGAAGTGCAGAAGGCAAACTCAGCTCTGGGATTTCACCTCCACAGGGTGGAGAAATCTTAAAGAAATGAGAATGGCATCCTCTCACAGTTCAAAGCATCAGCACGAAGGCTGGCCTCCGATCTCTCTGCCCTTAGTTTTCAATGATAAATCAAGAGTAGCATAAGAGTTGCCGGTCATCCTGATGGTTGTTCTTGACTGTCAGTTTGACCAGATCTAAAAACAAGAGCCTGGGCGTATCTGTAAAGGATTACCTAGACTTACTTCATTGTGATGCAGAGATCCATCCTAAATGTGGGTGGTACCATTCTGAAGGCTGGGAAGCCAGGATGCATAAAAGAGATCAAGCTAAGCAAACAGGAGCATTCACTGTTTTGTGCTTAGATATAATGTGACCACTCAGCCATTCACCTTGACTGCTGTGATGGAATGTGTCCCCTCAAACTGTAAGTCAAAATAAACCCTTCCTTAAATCAGGTGTTTTATCCCAGTAGTAAGAAAAGTAATGGGTACAGGCACTTGTCCCCAAGACTGTGTGCCTAGTTTGACTGTTCCCCTGTGCAATCAAGTTTTAGAAATGAAGGGGATCAAGCACATGCCCTCCATGTGCAGCCTCATCTTGGAACAAATTACTCCAAGCTATTTTCCAGCCAATAAAGAGAAAAAGCAAAATTAAAAATCTTTCTTCCCTTAAACTGTACTCAAAACCAGAAGAAGCAATTGAACACTGTGGTATTAAATAGCCTTGCCAGCCCTAGGACAAAAGCCTACCTGGTACTTCTCAAGATTGTCTTAGTTCATATTTCTTTTGTTTTCTGCCCCCCCCCCATCCTTCAAAGACCAAGAAACATGGCTTACAAATACTATTTTTCGAAGTTGTTGAAAACCTAGATAAAACACGACCACTTCTGCTTCGAATAGCAAGTACAGTTGGGTCAACATACTGCAGTGATTGTTTATCTGAAGATTCCTACCCTTGACTGTCTTCCTTTGTAAATCAAAGGAGTAGAGTGATTGCTAAGGAGGATTATTAAAGCCAGTCTGCATAGCCCGAGTCTTTCTTGTTTGTTTGTTTTTGCTGTGGCTTTTGTTTATTTGTTGAACCCTATGCTGGCTAGGAGCTAGCTCACTGTGTAACCCAGGCTGGACTCAAACTCCTTTTCTTCCGTTCTCAGCATCTCAGAGTCTGGAGATTACAGATACGAGCTACTACTCCTGCTTTTGACTCATTTTTTAAAAATCAAATGAGACACATAAATCATCAGGAGGAAAACTCATAACATCAACACATTTACTGAAAACCTACAACCCAAGCCAGGCTGCTCACGACAATCTATAACTCCAGCTCCAGGGGAGTGCAAAACCTTCTTCTCATTCCCAAGGGGTGTTAGCACACAGTTGTGTATATACACACACACTTTCACCTAAAAATCTCAGGCAGGAATCTAAATCTTAGACTAGAACAAAGAAGTAGACTTCAGGCATGAAAATGACTTTGGGATAGGACAGGGAAGTAGGCTCAGTTATTTTGGTCATCCTGATAAGCCTTTAGATACAGCATTCATGGGAGTGATCACGGGACTTTGTTTATTGCTTTGTTTGTTCTTTGACTATTTGTGTTTATTGTCTTGCTTGTTCCTTGACTATTTGCATCTATTGTATCGCTAGTTCCTCAACCTAGAACTGACCTTAATACTTGCATGTAATTAAAATTGTATAAAAGCAGATTGGGAAGAAATAAAAAAATAAAATGCATACTGCCCCCTAAAGGCTTGCAGGTGTGGCTGCTGTGTCACATGTCTATCAGTAGGTGGCAGAATTGAGAGAGGCCATGTCTATGCTCAGTGTTCTGACCTATGAACATCTGAATGATTAGTAGCCTAACATCTTCTGAAAAAAGTGAGCCAGAGACAACCACCAGTCCAGCACCAGGGGCCCCAGACAACAGGGACCTAGACTGAGACTAACACCAGTTTGGTACACACAGGTCCAGATTAGCTCCCAGACAGGAGAGCTAGTCAGAGACTAGAAGAATCCCACCTGGGACCTTGAACTCCAGGCAGAAGGAAGCCAGAGACAGATGGTTCTGACATGGGAGCCTAGCAAGAAGCAAGCCAGACACAACCACCAGACTGGTGTCATAGGCTAGCCTGAGAGGACTACCATTCAGGTACTTCACAGGCCTGGGGGTGGAGGTGGGACAGCTCAAGATGACCTCTGCCCAGTGGCACTGTGCACTAGAGGGCATAGCACTCCAGAGACCACTCATGAAACAACCCCAGACACTTAGAGACACTGGGTGCCTCTAAGAGGAACAAGTTAGTGTTGAAGAAATGGAAGAGAAAGAGAAGCAGAAGGATGTGGGCACAATGAAGAGAGGCAGAACTGGAGACTCCAGGGTAGTGAGGAACAGCCTGACGTGAGGAGCTGGTGATGTCACCTGGGACCATGGTGGGGTCCTGATCTGTGCTGCCACCAGAGGCTATGTATGGGTCTGTGACACGGCAGCAGCAGAGGTCTGTTGCCACTAAAGGCAAGGCAGATGTCCCTGGTCTGGACTGCTGCCCAGGAACATGTTACTGTCTAAGGGTTGTGCAGAACTGGCCCCACCTCTCACCTAGGCATCATGGGAGACATGTCCCTGGGATCACGAGAACAGGAGAGCTGCCCCTGCCCCTCACCAGCTGCAGCACTTGGGAGAGTAAGCCCTGTATCTTACCTGGGCAGCACAGTAGGGCTGACCCTCATGACAGACACAGACAAGCCAGCCCCAAAAGTGTGATGTGGAAGAGCTGCCATGCAGTGACATGGGCAAAAGAAAGACGGCCTCACCCCTTGCTGCCTAAGGCAGATAGGGGAGCTGGCTCTGCCCTTCACCTACTGCAGCACTCAGGAGAGTAGTCTCTGCACCTTGCTGGGGCAGCATCATAGATGTGGGGGTTGCAGGCAAGCTGGCCCTGAGGTCTGAGAAACAGTCCTGCCTCTCCTCTGCTGTGAGGTGACATTGGCAAGAGAGAGATCCCCTCCCCTCCCTTTTGCCCTTAACACTTTTGGCAGGCAAGAGAGCTGTTTCCGACTGTGTCATGAGAGCAGGAGAGCTGGTCCTACCCAGCACCTGCTGTAACACTCTTGAGAGCAAGCCCTGCACCTCATCTGTGCAGCACAATAAGGCCGACCCTGGTAGTGGGAAGGTGCAGGTGAGCCAGCCCCAAGGGCGTGAGTGTAGGTCATGTCTGCTGTACAATGGCGAGGACAGGGGAGAGATGCCCTTCTCCTCTTGCTTGTCCCTTGTCACCTATGGCAGGAAGGAGAGCTGGTCCTGGGGTCATGAGAATGGGAGAACTGGCCATGTCCTTCACCAGCTGCAACATTTGGGAGAATGGACACTGCACCTCACCTGGGCAGCAGGGTGGAGCTGGCCCTGGTTTTGGGGGTTGCCAGTGAGCCAGTCTGAGGGCATGAGAATGGGAGAGCTGGTGGACTGACCAGCTCAGATACCTCTCAAGCCCAGATCCAGGGCTTTGAATTGGCCCACCCAACATCTTCCCCAGCAATGAACTGCTGGAATGCATGAACGAGATGGTTCTACAGATCCAAAACCACAGGATCTCCATGACACAGGGCAACAACAGGCTATCCAAGAGGCAACCCAGAGAGTTTCCATTAGAGTAGCAGAAGCCAGAGACCTCACACCAGACCAATGAGTCATTGCAATGAACACTTGCAAGCAAAGAAATGTAGACAAGAGGGTATACTGTGGGACATAACGTGACACACTCTAACTTATGAAATGAGATTCTTTGTCTGTTGGGGGAGTGTTATTGCAAGGGTAGAGGGCAGTCACATAGGAAGGGGGAATGAGTGGGATTGGGGTGCAGGATGTGAGATTCACAAAGAACCAATGAAAGTTAAAAAAATATTTTTATCTATATGTGTGTGTGAAAGTATGATTTTGTGAATATATACTAAAATATAAACTAAAGTACTCTTAGTTTGGAATTCCAGAAGTTACTAGGTCCTTCATTATTCCATCCCATGACTGCAGGTCCTCTCTTTAATGTGTTGACTAGTTCACTCATGTATATAAAATGTCTATAATTTTGTGTTTATCACTTGATCACAACTGAATTAAATTAAAATTTGTACAACAAATAGACTGTTGCTGTGATAAAATAGCCTGAATAAAATTGAGTTAAGGGAGAAAATATTTATTCTGCCTCACAGTTCCAGAAATATTCCATCATAGCAGGGAAGCTAAGCAGGAAGGAGCTTAGAGCAGCTAGGAAGGTCCCGCCCACAATTGGGAAGCAGAGAGCAAGGGATGCAGCCCGTGGTCCCACTCCCTTTCATCACTTACACACCCTGGGATCCCAGCTACGAAAAGGCACTATCTACAGTGAGCAGGTCTTCGCACCTCAGACAGTCAAGATAATCCTCCACAGAGAGCCTGAATGCAATTACCAGCAACCACATGGTGGCTCACAACCACTACGGATCTGATGCTTTCTTCTGGTGTGTCTGAAGTACACTCGCACATATAAAATAAATAATTCTTTAAAAATAAGACCTACTTACTTTATGTGTATGAATGTTTTTGCCTGCATGTATGTCTGTACATTTGTGTGTCTAGTACCCACAGAAGCCAGAAGAGGGTACTGGATCTACTGGGGTTACAAATGGTGGTGATCTGTCATTTTGGTGCTGAGAACTAAACCAGGGTGGTTTTAACTGCTGAGCCATCTCTGCAGCCCCCACCCTGTCTTTAAGTATCACGTGGTTAGCAAATAATGTTCTGTTTTATATGTATATGTATATGTTTATGTATATGTATAATAATGTTTTGTGTGTTTCTCTTCTCCATTGTACTCAAACAATTTGCACTTAGGCCAAGTTCCTTTATTAGAATCACATGATTATGTTGTGTGTGTGTGTGCGTGTGTGTGCGTGTGCGTGTGTGTGCGTGTGCGTGTGTGTGCGTGTGTGCGCGTGTGTGTGCGTGTGCGTGTGTGTGCGTGTGTGCG
>NW_021620768.1:582952-601809 GCF_004785775.1 Grammomys surdaster | reverse complement strand
GTGTGCGTGTGTGTGCGTGTGTGCGCGTGTGTGCGCGTGTGCGTGTGTGCGTGTGTGTGCGTGTGTGCATGTGTGCGTGTGTGCGTGTGTGTGCATGTGTGTGTGTGCATGTGTGTGCGTGTGTATGGAGGTTTTATTAGAATGACTTACAGGCTGTGGTCCAGCTAATCCAACAATAGCTAGCTATGAACAGAAAGTTCAAGAATCCAAAAGTTACTCAGTCTACAAGGCTGGAAGTCTCAGCTTGTCTTCAGTAGATACTGGAATCTGAAGAAGTAAGCTGTAATGCCAGTGAAGGGATAGACTTTCTAGCAAGGCAAGAGTAAGCGAGCAAAGAGCAAAAATTTCCTTCTTCCAGGTCCTTATATAGGGTTCCAGCAGAAGGTGTAGAAGGTGTGTCTTCTTGCTTCAAGATCAAGACCAAGGTTTGTGCCTTCCTATTACCTCAAAGGTTCAGACAAAAAAAAAACCAACCCTCTCACAGGTATACCCTCCATTTCTGAACTGTAGTTCATTCCAGATGTGGTCAAGTTAACAGCCAAAAATAACCATCACAAATGCATGATGAAAATGTCACAAAAGGGAGAAATTATATAATTTTCTGGAAAACAGATGGAACTGGAGATTATCATATTCAGTCAAACAAACCAGACTGGGAGAAAAGTATTACATTTTCTCTATATATGGAATCTAGAAGTGTGTGTGTGTGTGTGTGTGTGTGTGTGTGTATTGGACATGAAAGTAGAGGGGTAGTAATGAGGAAAAAAGATAAAATGTTACATGGTTTCTCTCATGTGCAGGCTGCAGACTTAATTTTAATTTTGTATATATATATATATATATATACACACATATGCACATACATACACACATACATACACACATACACATATATACATATAACATGAAAGCAGAAGAATCACCCAGCAGTAATGAAGAGGCTTATGAGAAAGTATATGGAAGCAAGAGGGAGGTATTACTTACTATTCTCATTGTTGTGACAAAGTGCATGACAAAAAAAATACTTTAAGGAAAAATTGGGTTATTTCACTTACAGTTTAAGGAAATCCTGTCCATCATGGTGAAGAAGGCATGGCAGCAAGAGCAAGGGAAAGCTGGCAGTCAGGAAGCAGGAAGTGAACAGGAAGTGGGGATAAACTCTTAAACTTCACCACACCTCTCCCTATAACTCACTTCCTCTAGCAAAGCTCCACCTCCTAAGATCTCCACAGCCTTCCACAGAAGAACAAGAGCTGGGAACCAGGTGCTCAAACACTTCACACTTACACAGCAAATGAGCAAGATGTATTGATACACATTTGGGAAAATGTCGAGACAAAACCCACTGCTTTGTGTGCTAGCTACCACATTATAAAGTATGTAGGTAAGGGAGGTCAGAAGACAACACCCAGGCACCGTGTGCTAGAGTCTCCTGGGAACAACTCGAGAAAAGCTGAGTAACAGCTTTCAGGAGAGGTACTTAATGTCTTCATAGATCTAGCTCAACTATTAAAGTAAGATGGAGAGTTTTACAAGATGATAAATTCCAGAGTCTCTCTTGGAGGGATGGACTCAGTCTGGGTTGCTCCAAGGTGCCAGGGGAGGAAAAAGACACAAGCCATCCCAGGGTAGGGACATAGGAGAGATTAAGAAGGGTCTTCCAGGTGCTTTGGGCAGCAAGGATCATTCCCCAGTACTCAGCTTCCAATACTCAACACCTCTGCAGTCTCCTAACTGCATTCCAAAAAAGGGATCCATTGCTCTGGTTCTAAAACATGGGCCTGCAAAAAGACTGACTAGAGCCTGGGGGGGGGGGGGGGTAGAGGACAAGACAAGAGAACAAGTGGACAAGAGAACAAGGACAGGGAGATGCCCAGGCCTTCCTGAAATAGGCCAGGCTGGGGACGGGGCAAATCTTTTAGCTGGGACACTCACTCTCTAGCCAGTAGTAAACACCCCATTCAACCCGGGGTTCCCTGAAAACATTTCAGGGCTTTTGGAAGTCCCCAGTGCAAATCAGTGACATCCACTGCCCCTCCCTGGTCCTCTCACACATGATTTTGGAAGAAATCCTGACAAAAAAAAAACAGCTCCTGCTTCCCCCTCCCCCAGAAGACCTACCACTACCCTTTGTCCCAAGGTTTGGGCAGGGTACTCCCAACTCTTGCTTTGTGGTGACTGACACACCTTACAAGATTGGGCAGGCTCCACTACAGCTCTGAACTTTGGAACCACCAAGTCAGAATTTAAGCTACTAGGATACCATTGGAAAAAGGGGGCTTTCCTCTGCTCTCCAAAAGGAAAACAAAGTGTTTCTTCCGTCCCACCACCAGAAACACTTTATGAAAGGTGCAGAAGAAGAGAGTTCCAAAAAGCACTCTGTACAGCAGGAAGAATTGAACAGGAGCAGAGTCAGCATTTGAAACTCAACTTTTGAGGACTCCCCAGAGGTGTGACCCAGCATCTAAGATTCCACATGTGGAGTATCTACAAACTGGGCAAGCATCTGTAACTATCTCTCTCCAAGGAAGACTAGGGTGAGCCCAGAACACTGAGAGAACGATGAATCCAGCAATCAGACCAGACAGCACCATACACCTTATTGCTATCCGGCTTTCTTCTGCTCACATGTGCCTGTTGTGTTCTTAATACACCTAGGGCAGTTTAGCAGGGCACCTTTGTCCTGCTCTCTTCTTGATCCTGTACAACTCTTTTCTTTCTTCTTACTCTGCTTCTTTCCGTCTTCCTTTCCAAAACAAAACCATAGACTAGAATAGAGTCTCATGTCAACCTCCAGAGACCCGAGACTGTTCTGTTATCTAATCCCCTCCTTTCTCTGTCTCCCTTGAGTCTTCTTCATCTCATCCCTTTTTGTCCCTACTGCTGTCCCTTCTTTTTATGGTCCCCCCTACTGTCTACCAGTCCAATAACAATCACTACCCTTATTCTGCTCTCCCTTTGCTCTCTGCTCACATCAACAGTAATTAATGATGCTGTAAAGTGTCCCTTTTCTTCTTAACATACTGGACACACACAGTATGAGTGTTTTTTATTTAATAACTACTATATTTTTCACAGTGGGTCTGCTCTTGTTGGAAATTATGGTTGCAGGCAATATTCTATTCTCAAAAAATACAGAGAATAGAGTCTGGTGCCCTGAACACCCTGTAACAGAGGAAAACACCACCTAAGCCCTACTATAATTAGTCACTCTTAAACATTGTAATCACTTCCTCTGAAAGAATAAAGGTGTCTTAGTTAGAGTTTTATTGCTGTGGAGAGACACCATGACCATGGCAACTCTTATAGAGGAAAACATTTAATTGGGGCTGGCATACAGTTTCAGAGGTTTAGTTCATTATCTTCACAGTGGGAAGCATGGCAGCTTGCAGGCAGATATAGTGCTGCAGAGGTAGCTGAGAGTTCTCCTACATCTAGATTCACAGGTAGCAGAAACTGACAATAATACACTGGCCAGGCTTGAGCTTCTGAGACCTCAAAGCCCACCCCCTAGTGACATACTTCCTCCAAAAGGCCACACCCACTCCAACAAGGCCACACCTCCTAATACTGCTACTCCCTCTGGGCCGATGGAGGCTATTTTTATTATAACCACCATAAAAGGTGACTTAAGCTTTAAGAAGTTAAATCAACAACCTAACTCCAGATGCACAAGTCCTAAAACAAAAGTATAAGAAACATAAAAAGGGGGACAAAATGTTTCCTTCAAAAATGTTAATCTTGTATTAATGATCCCTAATGAGAGTTAGTGAATTAGATGACATTCCAGACTCTTGTTTCCTGATTATAAAAATATTCAAGGAAACAAACGGGTCACAAATAAACCGAGTGAATTGCAAAGGGATACAAACAGATATCTGAATGGAATAAAGAAGTCAATACAGGATTTGAAAATGGGCTGCAGTGAGGAGATGAAAATGTTGGTGAAAACTCAAACTGAAATAATGGGAAAATATTAAGAAGTCAAAAAATCTTAGTCCAAAGCCTCAACAGTAAAAGAGATCATGGGGATTACAGGCTATCAGAGCTCGGTAGAGGGATATGAACATTCTGTCAGTGACATGGATAAATTGATGAAAATGTACAAACAGAACCTGTGAGATAATGAAGAACATGAAACAACAGAATCCATGAATCATGGGCAAAGGTGAGGGGAAAGAACGTCGTGCCAAGGCATAGAAAGTACTTTCAATTAAATCACAGAAACTTCCCCAGCCTAGGAAAAGATAGGCCCATTGTGATACAATTTAGAATGCCAATACCAAATACTCAAGACTAGAAAAAGAATTCCCACATCATATTATGATTAATATACTAAATATATTAAACAAAAGAAGTATATTAAGGCTTCAAGAGAAAACATCAAATCATATTAGAGGCAGGCCATCAGAATAATGGCAGATATTGTGACAGAAATGTTAAAAGCCCAGAGGGGTTGAAGTAACATATTTCTAGTCCTGAAAGATAACAACCACTACTCAGATTTTCAATGACCAGCAAAACGGAAAAAGGTAAGGGAGGGAGACACAGAGAGAGACAGAGAGAGAGAGACAGAGAAACAGAGAGAGAGAGAGAGAGAGAGAGAGAGAGAGAGAGAGAGAGAGAGAGAGAGAGCCCTTCTAGCCCAACCCCATTCTTTAGTGTCTGATCCCAATACCTAGAAACTCATTCTACCCAGGATCCCAGTGACCATACTAGATAAGATCTCAGAAGCACTCCCTACTGGGCAACCCACAGCCATCACAATCCCCTAAGAACCAGAAAGGGCAACAGAAACCAAAGAACAAATACCCATCCAACAAACAAGACCAAATATCAGCACCTGGAATTACAATCATCTAAGTCCAGATGCCTAACTAAGCACCAGTGTACTAGTACAATCAACAACAGACAGGACAATATGTCTTCATTAGAGCCCAACAACCCTCCTACAGTAGGTCTTGAGAAATGAAATATAGAAGAATCAAAACAAGGGCTTCAAATTAGCTATTATGAATATGATTAAGGACCTTAAAGAAGATATGAATAAACCCATTAATGAAATATCTGAAAACATAAACAAACCATGGAATGAGATGAAGAAAACTGATTACAGCATGAAAGTAGAAATGGAATTTTTAACCTACCCTGTGTCTGATGAGTCTAAGTCTCCAAGGATTGAAGGATATTCCAAAGACCTTTGTGGGGAACCAAGGAACTCCAGACTTCAAGCTCAAGAGTAGTATAAACAAAGCAGTTTTCATTTTTATTGTCAAAGTAAGTAAAACAGAAGGTGACATTTACAAGTACAAGGGAATATACCAGGTGTCATGTCTCATCATCTGTGATCATGTGAAAAGAGTCAAGAATATTCCTCTCAAGCCTTTGTCTTTCCTACAGAGAAAATATAGACATGTCAGGGACTTCCCTTCATGTCCTCAGTTTTAAGAACATTAATTTATCATGTTTATGCAATTCTTTCTAGAAGGTCACATTGCAGGAAAACCATTCTGTCCTACCCGTAGTTCACAGTAAGTTACAGTTTTCTTACACAGGCTCCCACATGGAATCAAAAAAGAAAACCTAAACTGGAGGAAAACTAGAAAAATTTAGAAATTCAAACAGGAACTACAGAGGCATGCTTCACCAACAGGAACATAAGAGATGGAAGAGAGAATCTCAAGTATTGGAGACAAGATAGAAGAAATGGGGTACCTTGGTCAAAGAAAAGTTAAATCTAAAAAAAAAAAATTCAAACACAAACCATCCAGGAAATCTGTGACACTATAAAAAGACCAAATCTATGAGTAACAGAAATAGAAGGCCGGGTGGTGGTGGCACACGCCTTTAATCCCAGCACTTGGGAGGCAGAGGCAGGCGGATTTCTGAGTTGGAGGCCAGCCTGGTCTACAGAGTGAGTTCCAGGACAGCCTGGGCTATACAGAGAAACCCTGTCTCGAAAAAACAAACAAACAAACAAACAAACAAACAAACCAGAAATAGAAGGAGAAGAAACAAAAGTCAAGAACAGAAAAAAAAAATATTTTCAGCAAAATTGTATAGAAGAAAAATTTCCAAGCCTAAAGAAGGAGGCTCCTATCAATATACACGCAGAATATAAAACATCAAATAGATAGGACCTGGTAGGAAATTCCCACACGACATATAATAATCAAACACTAAGCATACAGAACAAAGAAAAAGAACATTAAAAGCTACAATAGAAAAGGCCAAGTAATAGATAAAGGCAGACCCATTAGAATAACACCGGCTTCTCAATACAGATTCTAAAAGCCAGAGGGCCTGAACAAACTCTAAGGGACCAAAGATGCCAGCCCACACAATTATACCCAGCAAAACTTGCAATCACAATAAATGGAGAAAGAAAGACAGTCCAAGATAAAACCAAATTTAAGCAGTATTTCTTTACTAATCCAGTTCTACAGTGTAGTATGAGAGGGCACAACAAAGAAATTGCCAACACAACTGATCCATTGGTGAGGGTGGGGTTACTGTAGATAAGAAAGAGGTAATTAATATCAAGAGGCTTCTAGAACAGACCAGAGCATATAGTAAAGAAAGCAGACTTGACATGGCCAGGACTAGGGAAGTAGAAGAACAGGAGAGAACAGTGGAGATAGCAAAAGACAGAGCCTAGTAAGAGAGCAGAGAAATACAGAAAATAGAAAGCAGCAAGACAGTGCTAGAATAGCAACATAGCTCAAGAGAGCACAGGAGTGGACACACCACACAGGTTATAAGTAGAATGAGCATTGTCCAGCTTGAGCTTGTTTCTAGACATATAAAGGGTCTGAGACATAACATTCAGAAGGCACTAGAACAGAAATTTCAACCTGAAGAGGCTTACCACATACAAGAAAACACAATATCTAAGCAGCAAATCAAAAGGAGGGTGAAAAGTCCACACCATAACAACAAAATAACAGGAATCAACAAACACTGCTCATTGATAACTCCCAACATCAATGGTCTCCATTTCTTACTAACAGATTAGGTTCAGAAACAGGATCCATCCTTCTGTTGCATCCAAGAAACATTCATCAACATCGAGAATAGTCATCACCTCAGGGTAAAAGAATGGAAAAGATTATTCAAGTAAGTGGACCCAATAATTAAGTGAGTATAGCCATTTTAATATCTGACAAAATAGACTTCAAACCAAAACTAATCAGAAGAGATAAGGAAGAATAATACATACTCATCACAAGGAAAATCTACCAAGAGGACATTGCAATTCTAGACATCTATGGACCGAACACAAGGGCACATGAGTTGATAAAAGAAATATCTACTAAAAATAAAATCACATGTTGACCCTCACACAGTGATAGTGAGAGACTTTAATATCCCACTCTCACCAATAGACAGATCATCTAGACTAAAACCAAACAGAGAAATGATGGAGCTAAATGATACCATAAACCAAATGGACCTAACATATCTATAGAATATTTAACTGAAACATAAAAGAATATACTTTCTTAGCATTTTATGGAACCTTTTTCAAAATTGACCACATATTAGGACACAGATCAAATCTCAACAGATACAAAAGTCCTATCTGACTACCATAGATTAAAGCTGGATCTCAACAATAACAGAAACAACAGAAAGCTTACAAACTCATAGAAACTGAACAACTCACTACTGAATAAAAAATTTGTCAAGACAGAAATTAAAAAGTTCTTAGAATTGAATAAAAATTGAAAATACAACATAAGGAACACGATGAAGGCAGTTCTGAAAGGCAAGGTCATAGCACTATGTGCCTACATAGAAAATTGGAGAAATCTCACATTAGCAACTTAACACCACACATGAATGCTCTAGAGTGAAAAAAGAAAGAAAGAAAGAAAGGAAGAAAGAAAGGAAGGAAGAAAGATGAGTCAAAAGGAGTAGACAACAAGAAATAATAGAACTCATTGCTAAAATCAATAAAATAACAACAAATGATCAAACAACAACACCCACAAAAAAATCAATGAAACAAAGAGTTGATTCTTTGAGAAAACCATTAAGATTAAGAGACAGCCAAATTAGCTAAAAGGCAAAGAGAGAGTTTGCAAATTAACAAAGTTAAAGATGAAATGGAGCCATAACAATGTCACTGAGGAAATCCAGAGAATCATAAGACGCTTTAAAACCCTAGACTCCACCAACTTGGAAAAAAATCTGAAAGAAATGGATAATTTTCTTGATAATTTACCATCTACCAAAGTTAAAGCAATAACATTCAAGCAATTTAAACAAATCTATAACCCCTAGAAATAGACATAGTAATTAAAACTCTTAACCCCCAAAAATCCAAAGGCAGAATTCTACCAGAATTTCAAAGAAGAAATAACACCAATACTCCTCAAATTATTCCACAGAATAGAAACAAAAGGAACATTGCCTGATTCTTTTTATGAAACCACATTTACCTTGACACATAAACCACATAAAGATACAACAAAGAAAGAGAATTACAAACCAATATCTCTTATGAATATAGATGCAAACATTCTCAACGAAAGACTTGAAAACTGAATTTAAGAGTACACCAAAAATATAACCACCATGATCAAGTAGGCTTTAATCAAGAGATTCAGAAATGATTCAAAGTATATAAATCAATAAATATAATATATCATATAAGTAAGCAGAGAGAAAGACAAAAGCCATAAAATCATTCATAAAATACAGAAAAAGCCTTTGACAAAATCCAACGCTCCTTCATAGTAAAAGACCAGGAGAGAATAAGGATGCTACAAACACACCTGAAAATAGCAGAGGTACATCCATGTCAGAGGTACATCCATGTCAGAGGTACATCCATGTCAGAGGTACATCCATGTCAAGCCAACATCAACCTAAATGGAGGCAAGCTCGAAGCATTTCCACTAATATCAAGAACAAGACAAGGTTTTCTACTCTCTCCATCCTTATTCAATACTAGAAGTCTTACTAGAGCAATAAGACAACAAAATGAAATCAAAGGGCATACAAACAGAAAGGAAAGAAGTCAAAGTATCTCTGCAAGTGAAAGACTTCTCTGATAAAAACTTTAAGACACTGAAGAAAGAAATCAAAGATTCAAGAAGATGAAAATGTCTCTCATTCACATGGATCAGTAGGATTAATGTAGTAAAATGGCCATCCTACCAAAAGCACTCTACAATAAAGGACAATTTCAGCTTCACATGGAAACACACACACACACACACACACACACACACACACACACCTCAGGATTGCTAAAACAATTTTAAATAATAAAAGGACTTCTGCTATTAACACTATTCCTGATTCCAAATTATACTACAGTAATAACACTATTTAAACAAAGCTATGTAAGAAAAGCTATAGTGATAAAAATAGTATTATACTGACACCAAAAACAGACAAGTCAATAAATAGAGTTGAGTTGAAGACCCAGACATAAGACCACACACCTATGGACACCTGATGTTTGTTTGTTTGTTTGTTTGTTTAAGAAAGAAACCAGAAATAAACACTGGAAAAGAGACAGTATCTTCAACAAACGTTGCTGATCAAACTGAATGGTGGCATATAGAAGAATGCAAAAAGATCCTCATGTATCACCCTACACAAAATTCAACTTCAAATGGATCAAAGACCTCAGCGTAAGACCAGGTACACTGCATCTGATAGAAGAGAAAGTGGGGAATAGTCTTGAACTCATTGACAGAGAAAATGATGTTCAGAACAGAACCCTGATAGCACAGGCACTAAGAACGACAATTAATAAACGGGACCTCATGATACTGAAAAGCTTCTGTATGGAAAAGGACACTATATTTGGACAAAGTGGTGATAGGATATAGAAAAGTATTTAACCAATTACACATCAAATAGTATGTTAATATCTAACACATATAAAGAATTAAATAACCTGAACCTCAAGAAAACAAGCAACCCCATTAAAATGGGGTGTAGATGTAAATAAAGAATTCCCAGGAGAGGGAACATAAATGACTGAGAACTACTTAAAGAAATATTCAACTTCCTTAATTATCAGGCAATTTCAAGTTAAAGAATACTTTGAGATTTCCTCTTATACCAGTCAGAATGGCCAACATCAAGTAAACAAATGACAGCCCATGCTGGTGAGGACGTGGAGTAAGGGGGAGCACTCATCCACTGCTGGTGGGAGTGCCAATTTCTATACTCACTATTGGAATCAAGGAGGTGATTTCTCAGGAGGCTGGGAATAGATATACCTCAAGATCCATATATACACCATTCTTGGATATATAGAGAAATGATATCCCATACTACTACAGAGATGACCTGCTCAAACACGTTCATTGCTACTCTATGCATAACAGCCAAAAATTGGAAATAGCCTAGGTGTCTGTCAATGGATGAATGAATAAAGAAAATGTAGTGATTTAAACAATGGAATACTATTCAGCCATTAAAAATAATGAAATTATGAAAATTGCAGTAAATGGATGGAGCTAGAAAAAAATCATTCTGAGTAAGGTAACCCAGTCCCAGAAAGAAAAACATGGTATGTATTTATGTATATGTGGATTTTTTTTGCTGTTAAATTTTTGATAAGCAAGGTATAATTCATATAACCACTGTGGTTGGGTACATATAGATAAGAGACGAGGGCTGGATCTCCCTAGGAAAGGTAAATCAAATAGTTGTGGATGGGTGAGGCAGGGGACAGGAATGAGTAGATCAAATGGAGAGGAGAAAAGAGGGATGCAAGTAAGGGACTTCATGGAGGGACAGTAGAACTAAGGGTCATCTGATGGGTTCATACAGAAAACTAATACAGGAGAAGCTTCCCAAAATATATACATGTATAAAGGTGATCTAGCTGGGACTGCCAAACAGCAGGGGAGATGGAGTCCTAACTGAACATCTCTTGACACCAAATGAAGCTTTCAGTACTGGGAAGAGGTTACATTTTATCAAGTAACTTGTTGGCCAAAGGGCCCCATGGGGATGTCTAAACAACTCAGGATGTTGCCAATTCTCTCCACAAATGGAAGGTACAGCCCTATTACTGAAGACAATACCTACACAATTCAAGTGGCCAGCCCTAAAATCACATACATGCAAGTACACTGGATAGACTCGGCAGGGTGTGTGTGTGTGTGTGTGTGTGTGTGTGTGTAACAATGGTGAAAGCAGAAGAGACCATAGAATTGAGAGTGAACGGAGGGAGACATGAGAAGACTTGTAGGGAGGAGATCAAGGGAGGAAGTGATATAAATACAGTATTCATATGAGTACACGGTGAACACATGTCCATTCAAGAAAATTACTCATACAATAGATTTAAAAATAAATATCTTTCTTAAAGATAACGGACTCTTGTGCTTAGTGAAAGAAATTTTAATTCAGAGTAACATTCCATCTTTGACATGGTTACTACTCGCCACTCTCATCCTGGTCTATATTGACAAAAAAAAAGTGTAGGGCAGAAAGCTTTTTTAAGTGCAATTTTTAAGGAAAAGAGCTTGAACAACTCTAAAGGTGTAGCCAAGGCGCATGCTCAGAGAGAAGGTGGTAATTGTTAAACCAAATCTGCTAGGCAGTGAACGAAAGAGAAAGTGTCCTAAGGGCAAGGCCCCACCCACCAAAGGCTCCACCCAATGGTGGAAATGCAGATAATTTAAAAGAAGACAGCCAGAACTCTGTTGCCTAAGGCAGTCCCCCGCCTGGAGATTGACTGCCTGGAAAGAATTTCTTCAGTGTTAAGTATTCAGCCAAGGGGCAGGGCTCCACCTAAATCTGCTTTTCAACTAAACTCATTAGTTTGATCCATAACTCTTGACCCCCAGTATCTCATGTTTATCTAATGTAAAATTTAGTTTAACTTAAAATCACCCGTAGTCTTTTAAAATCCAAATACTTTAAAAGTCCAAAGTCTCTTAAGTATAAGCTCCTATAAAAATCTAAAACAAGTTAATATACTTCCAACTTACAATGTGCAAAAAAGAAGAGTCAAGGGCAGTATACATTAATACCAAAACAAAACCGAAATCCATCAGAGCAAATGCCAAATCCTCTGTGTATGGACCTGGGCTACATAATATCATCTTCTGGGCTCCAAAGGCTTTAGGCAGTCCCAGTCTTTCAGCCTTCTCTGCTGTATTGTAGAGCTTCTCTCTTAGGCTTAGGTCAGCTCCATTCCATATCTTCATCTCTCTGTAGCAAATGTCCAGTGGTCGGAGCATCTCCAGCATGCTGGAATCATGACTGCAACTGACTCACCACAGCTTCAATCAATAGACCTCTTGGGGTCTCTGGACAAGGACTCTAACCCTGCCACACAGGGACTGGTCTCAGATGCTCTGCATAATTCCCTCAGTATTACATCTTTCATGCCTTCAAAATCAGTACCACATGGACAACGCTTATCTTAGTTACCTTTGTCTTTCAGTAATTAAATACCATAACCAAAATCCACTAGGGTCAGAAACTTATGTTTCCACATCACAGTCATTTATCAAAGGAAGTTAGGGATGCAAGGATGGAGGAATGGAAGCGGAGGACATGGAGGAGAGCTGCTTACTAGCTTGTTGCTCCTGGTTTGCTCAGTGTGCTTTTTTATAGCACTCAGGAGCACCAGCCCAGAAGAGGCACCACCCACAGCGGACTGCGCCCTCCTGCATCAATCACTAATTAAGAAAACACACAGCAGACTTGTCTACAGACTTCTCTTCCGGAAGCTTGTTCTCAATTTAATGTCCCTCTTTCCAAATGACTAGATTGTGTCAGGTTGACACAAAACGATCTAGCTCAATGTTTATGACGTTGACAAATTCTGCTCCTTGCTTGAGGTGTACCGCAGTCCCTTAGATCTCACAGTTATAGCTGCTTAAGTGTGCAAACCCTATGGGAATATTTTTCTATTGCTCCAGTGAAGTACAGGAGATTTCTCTACAATGGTGCTGATTTCCCTCCTTCAGCACCTGAAGAACCAACCTGGTGTTTTCTGATCCTGAACTTTTCTCTGCCATGCAAACCAATGCATTGTTTTCAAGTTCAAATTCATTCAGGCTCCTTGGACAGTCAGAGTGCAGCCCAGTTCTTGTCAAAAATGTGAAATAACCTCCATCCAAGTTTTTGATAAAACCTTATGAACCAGGCTTCCACTGTTCACGATTCTCTTAACACCCTTGCCTTCCGAGCTCCCACTAGAATGTTCTTTAAGCTGTACTCACAACATTCCTCGGCTTTTCCAGCCCAAAGTTCTAACTCTTCCACACATTCCCCAAACAAGAAAAATCTCCAAAAGTTTAAGTGGCATGGTTAGGTTATCACAGCATCAGTACCTCTCCTCTGTACTATTTTCTGTCCTAATTTCGTTTTTGTTACGGTGATAGAATGTCCCGACATACAGCAACGTAGAAGAGACACCCACCAAAAGCTTCACTCTGGGAAAACACAAATTCATTAGAAAGAACCTGAACGATGACAGGAGACCAGCTCCTGGAAAGTGCCGGCCTTGGAAAGCGTTTCCCCAGGATCGACACAGAGGCTCCACAACTGTGCCCTAAGGGCCAGTCCTCATTTAAGGCTGGCAGCTGAACTAGGCAACATCATCTCTGTGATACTGGTTTTTCGGTCATGAAGGGTTGAGAGGATACATAGAGTTTTGTTCCAGAGTTTTACAGTTACCAAGACCATGTTATGGCTGGAATCACTGCAAGAAATTGTTTTTGATTTTTTTGTTTTTGTTTTTTGGGTTTTTTTTTTGGTTTTTCGAGACAGGTTTTCTCTGTGTAGCCCTGGCTGTCCTGGAACTCACTCTGTAGACCAGGCTGGCCTCAGAAATCTGCCTGCCTCTGCCTCTGCCTCCCAAATGCTGGTATTAAAGGCATATGCCACCACTGCCCGGCTAAGAAATTCTTAATAGGACATAATATGAGGCTGTGGAGGTGGAGTCTAAGCTGCCTGGGATGTTGGAGGGGCTGCAACCATGGATTATCTGTGTAAGAAAATTACATTCTTAACAGAGAGGCTGTTTGTGCCATGGAAAGAAACACTGAAGGGGTGGGGGGCGGGGTGGGGGCGGGGACAGGACTATCTGAACTCTGTGGAGCCCAGACTGTTCCATCTGCATTCCCAGGTTCCAGACATGGAGCTGTAGGGTTCAGGGTTTGTCCTAATAATTTTCTGCCCAATATTTGCTTGCTATGTTTCTGTTTTTCTTTTGAAATGGAAATGCTTACTCTGTGCTATTATATGTTGGAAGTATGTAACTTGGGTTTGATTATGGGCGCCTCACAGTGAAGAAATTTGCCCCAAATCTGAGAAGAGAATTTAGACTTTGAGCAAGCTTGGAACTGGTAAACACTATGGAATCTGTGGATTTGGGCTTTGGAATCTGGAATAATGTATTTTGTGTAATGAGATGTCCGTGACTCCATGGGTATTAGTGATAAGATGTTGTGGTTTTAGTATGAAATCTTCCCCAAAGGTTCATGTGTTTAAATGCTTGGATCCTTGGTGATGGAGACTGTGGAACCTTGCTGTAGGAAGTGAGTCCTAGGACAGGAGGTGAGGCTTGATGTGCTCTAGCCTGGCTCTACTTCCTGCTCCTTCTCAGCTTCCTGACTGTTGGTGTGGTGTGGCACTTGGCCTCCAGCTTCCTCCATCACACCTTGTTATGATGGAGTGTGTTTCCTAAAGCCGTAAGCCAGAACAGTCACCTTCTCCACTAAGTTGTTTCTTGTCAGGTATTGGTCACAGCAATGAGGAAAATACAGAGAAGCAGTAAGGAGGCTTCTCCCCAACACAAGGCAACTTTAGAAAGTCCCCAAAGAGTAGTACACACACACACACACACACACACACACACACACACACAAACGGACACTTAAAGGAATGAAGCCTGGCTCCTCTTCCCACCACACATTCACTGAGCTACAGAGACCCACAGCTCACCTAGGCACACCCTAGGCAAGAGTCCTGGGCAGTGGGTGATTCTGAAGGTTTCTGAAACTGCTTTGATAATATTGCATCCAAGAAGGCTGCCTTCTTTGGGGAAAAGGTTAAAAAATATAGCGAGGGTCACCAGAGGCCAGCCAGTAGGACACCTGCATACGGAAATCCTCAGAGGCAGAGCTCACAATAGCTCGCCTGCCATAATAGAAGAGAGAAAGCCAACCACCTGAGCCTTAGTGAATTTACAAAAAGCAGCCACTAAATAAAAATAATTCATCCGTCTATCTCTGCTTCCAGGGGAGGGGGTGGCCGGGGAATGAGTGATCTGTTTCCCACTGAGGCTTCTGAGCCACAGGTCAGACCTAAGACTGGAAGATAAGAGGAGCTTTCAACTGGATTTGAGGTTTAAGTTTTCAATTGAACTGGACTGAACTATTTTTTTTTCAATGCCTGGAAGTGACCAGAAAGCTATTATGTCTGCTCAAGCCAGTCTTCAGGGGCAGTCGGAGGGATCGAACAGAACAAGGTGAAGAGCTGCGACTGAAGAAAGAGAAAAACGAAACAGCCTCTTGTTTTAAGCTCAGCCCATTCGATAAACCAGTGTGTACATAATGCTTTTTAATATCCACAAATTCTTCTGGAGAGAAACAAAATAAAGTAAGAGTATATTTGTCGGTAGAAGGGATAAATGAAAAGGATTTTTGAGTTTTCTATTTTTTTTTACTGTCTCATCTTCTGAATATTTCATTAAAAAACCTGCACCACTTTTTATAAAGAACCACTATCATAAAAATAAAGATGTAAAACCACAGTGCAAGTTAGAATTCTGTAGTCCTTTTTTTTTTCTTTTTCAGTTATTGAGTCATAGAAGGATTTGTTCAGTAACACACTATCTGCAGGGGTTGCAATGTGGTGTCTGCCAAACGCTTTTGGTGTAAATAATCTCACCACAGTTGGTTTCAAGACGCCCGCAGCGTAATAACTAGCTCACAAAATTCCTTGATATTTAACACTTTACAACTGGCTGGGCAAATTTCTGGATGTTTAATTATTGGCGTAAACTGGTACCCGTGGAGCACAGCACCTTGGAAGAGGCAATGACTAGTGTCCTTTCTCTGTCTGTGTCTCCAGACTGGGAGCCATCACCTGCTGAGAAGCCAGCCTCTTCTTTAGAGTAATATGGGGCACCAATGTGAAAAACAGGCTGTTGAGGCATTCTGGCAAGGCCCTGCAAGCTCGTTTGGGTCCAAGTGGAGAGGCCTAAGAGAGTTGACAGTTCAGAGACAGGCAGAAGCATGTGTCAAAAGAGACGAGGGAGCAGTGCACAGCCAAACCTTGGCCCTCAGTGACCTGCAAATGGCGATCTCTCCCATTGATGGATAAGAGAAAGTGGGACAGTCACAAAGTAGCCTGCTCCAGCACAGCACGCTGCCTGTAATAATGGTGCAGCCATACCAACAGCTGCAGATGATTGAGCGTTCGTGCTGCCGTGTGTGTTTGTGCCGAGACACTTAGACACCGACCCTCTCATTTCTTCCTCACGGCAGGCTTGCCAGGTAAGCACTTTCATTATTCCCACTTCTCTGCAGAAACTGAGCAGATAGGTGTGACGAAGACAAAACTATCAATCTAGCCATGGCTGAAATCAAGAATCCGCCGATACTTTAATCTAGTTTTTTTTCTCTCTCTCACTCTCACGGTTCTACTAAATCCCACCTCATAATGAAGTGGCAACATCCTTAACAGTAAGCCAAGATTCACTGGGTGTCGCAGTCTGACCTCAATAGCACGCCCAATTGTCATCTTCCTATCTCCACTCCAGGAAAAGAATCCTGGCTGTTCGTGCTGCCCAAGGCTGAGCAGAGTACAGGCCCCTCGTAAATGAACTGTACAAGCTCTGTGCCTACCGTGTTTCTCTGCCCTAATCTCCTATCTCACTAACAAAAGCAGAGAATTAACAAACCCACACATTTTCTCTACCTGTACAAGCACCTCGAATTCCTGGGGAATGTGAATCTCTTTCAGGTGACTGCTCCTCCACGAATGTGTGCTACGTGCCAGGCACTATTTTGAAAGGTGCTGGGGTGTAGACTTTCATTAAAAAGTTAAATTCTACACTGTTGAGATGGCTCAGTGGTGCCAGTGTGGTGACTGCAGCTCTGATCTCCAGACCCCATATAAATGCCAGACGGGCTTGGTCACCCACCTGTAATTCAGCACTTGGTAGACAGACACAGGAGATCCTTGGAAGCATCTGTCTACTCAGGTGAGATGTATTGGTGAGCTCTCAGTCCAACTGGGAGATTCTGCCTCAATGAATAAGGCTAAAAGCAATAGAGGAAGGGTCTGATCATCAACCTTAGACCTCTGTATGCACCCACACATACGTATTTACCCACACATATGTGAGCATCCATATATTCATGCACACTTGCCACACACATGAGGAGAAAAAAAGTAAGTTCTTCAGAAACCAGGAAATGGAAAAAGTCAGTGGAGGAAATTAGTAGTTCCACTTATATTACGTACCTATTATTTGCCAGTCATTTCACAAAGTACAGAAACAGCACCCAACAATCATATATGGCAAGAAAGGCAAAACTTGTCCCAGCCTGACCTGAGCTAGATTCTTAGGTTTGTCACTCTGTGGCTTTCACTGGCCACCGATGAACCATTAAACTTATTAGAGATAATGTCAAATGATTTACCCAGTCTATGAGAAGAATATAGTGTAGCTTTGGTACAAGTAGACAGCCGTGCTATTTTCCCAAAACCACACAACTGTTCAGAAATTGGAAAATCCTGTGTGGCTACCTCAGTGGAGTCCAGGAATAGTTTATTTCCTGGGAGGTGGCACAGGAAAGCCATTTATAGGACTTAGCAACACCCACAGATTGCACAGGTCTAAGCACCTGGAATATCCACAGCCCTGGGGGGAAGGGAGAAACAAAGAAAGCATTGCCACCAGCTGCAGCAAGCACAGCATTGTCCTCCCAGCCTCCTCATGCCTTAGCTCAGCACTCCAGAACGCTAAGCTTCATCTGTGACATCCACTCCTTTCCTTATAGCCAGCTCTGACTTGTTTCAAGGAAAAGACCTAAACTTTTCCAGGCTCTTCCCCTACTTTGCCAAGAGTTATGAATTCCTTATTCTTGTTCTTAGGAAGGCAGTGCTAGAGAATATTTGCTAACCAGGCTTTCCAAGGAACTGTGGAATCTGTCTTGCTGCCTCTATTCGTGGAGAGCAAAAAGCTCTCTAGCAGGCAGAAGTAACCATATCACCCTGGAAGTTCTGAACAAGGGCATTTGAGAAATCTGCTAGACTTATTCTAGAAAATTCCTTGCTTTCCTTGTAAACAGGAGTACTGATTCCATTGACATACAAAGAAGAGAGCTGTGATTCTTGAAGCGTTAGTAGCTGCCTTGTGACACTGGGTGACTGTCCTGAGAATTGAAAGATGCTGAAAGATGGTGCAGTCCTTGATGATGATGCCTTTGGGATGACACAGAGACCACCCATCTCCAGACACTTGCCCACCATTTTTTCAAAAGCCAGTGTTAGGTAACTGCTCTATTTCTTGCAATGGAAAACACTTAAAAAAGGTTAAACTGGGTAGGCCAGTAATTGAAACTTAGCTTCTGAGAAAATAGGCTCGGAAGCAGGATTGGCCAACTTGGTCAAGTTGCTCTGGAGTTTCCTGGCTTTCGAATGAAAGTCTAATGTAAAGACAGATGGTTGGGTATCACTTCGCAGGTAACACTAATGCCTACAGAAGAAGGAAGCTTGCCCAAGATAAAACAGAGGATGACCAACCAAACCTGGGTCATACTCAAAACTCCTGATACTAAATTCAGGACTTTTAGTGTCACTGTAAACCCACATTAATCTGTTGTCTTTCTTTTTTTTTTTTTTTTTTTTTT